>NC_069680.1:30950000-31002500 GCF_023699985.2 Odocoileus virginianus | reverse complement strand
GCCACCAGTGGAGAGCAATGCTAATGTTTAACTAGCTGGAATAGCTGTTTGCTTAGCGGAGAATGTTCGGTATCTGACAGAAGGGACAGCTCTCTTATTAGTAATCAAATAGGGTTGACCAGTTGTGGCCGTCACTCAGGCAGTTGAGAACAAGTTCAGCACTGTATAGGACTCGAACTACAAAAATCAATATAATTATATTTGTTTTCAGTGTTGTGGCTATGGAAATTATATGGCCTTGGAGTGTTGTAACTGAATTTATTTTATTTTTTTGAATGACAAAAAGTATTTGAGCAGCTATGGGAATCTTGTCTGAGTATAAGGTGGTTTAAAAGGCAGTGCATGTGTTCTCGAAATGCAGGATTGTAAAGTGTTTCATCTTGTGAGTTTTCCTCAATTTGCGCCGATTATAAATTATGAGGAGATGACTTGTTTTCAGCTCGTGAGGGTTTCAGCGTGGTGTGGCGATGAAGCAGCCGTGTTGACTCAGCTCACGGTTGGGATGCTGTGTGTTTACTGCGAATTCACTCTTGGTTTATGCGACGTCCAATCATTTATTGACTGTTGATACTGAATGACTCTTGATACTGTTTTTATCACATGATGGAAACAACTTCCTTAGATATGCAGAAATGTTCTCTTCAATTCTTGTCTGAGTAAATGCTGTCTTATATTTGGTTAATTAAACTATGTGCAGAGATTACTGATACCTCTCTAACCTAAGAGAAGTATGTGATCATTTGATATTCTGGAAGCATGAGAGGAGGCTAAAAAATGTAAAAACATTTGGCTAATGGGTTTACCAAGTTTATTTGAATAAGGAGGATTGCAGCTCCATTTACGCCAGGCATAAATGCTTTGGAGGTCTTAATTATTGATGAAAAATCTGCTCTGCTTCTAAATTCCAAGATATGACAATTTTATAGGAATTTTAATCACCTTCCATGGTAGGGATTTTAAGGTAAGGATAGTTTTATGTAATGACAAATAGAATGTACATTTTTAGCATTCTTAAGAGAGCTGTCACTCATCATGACAAATACTGTTTGCATTTTGTTGCTTGATGTAAATCTTTGTGAAATGATTGTAGTATTGGCACACACTCCACTTTAAGGCGTATTTCTTGGGGGTGGAAAACGAAGAGTTTAGTGTTCACTGGGGCAAATTGTGTTAATCAGAGAAAGAAAGATGCCAATAGGAGGGAAATATCGTCAGAGTGATGTAGTCTTGTGCGACTGAGATGCCTTTCAGTTTCATAATGATAATCATTTCTGTGGCGTGTGTGTTGCCTCCTGAAATTAGTTGCTCATGTTGAGTTTCTAGCCTGGGCTTTCTCCTGAGTATTGCAGAATAAAATATCCCATCAGGTTGGTGAGTCAGTCTACAGGTCCCCGTCAGCAATGTCATCACTTGGTTAGTTGGCTTAAAAAAGAATTATATACAATGTGCTTTGCCGGCTCCTCGTGGCCTTTGGATACATTTAGCAGGTTCTGACCAGATAAGGCATATTTGTCCTGAGGATATAAACCAATAATTCCAACCTGAATTGAGATCAATGGGCCCACATTCGTTCTAACCCACACCGAGCCTCTTCCGGCTCGTTGAGACTGCTTGTCTGCGTTATGAGAGCAGAGAATGGGCTTCGCGCGCTGGCAGGGAAATCACGTTCTATAGACTCTGATGCCTTAAGTCAATTAATTACACAATTCAGTTTAGTTATCTTTTTAGAAGCATTAAATCCTCACAAGCAGCATGGAAGACCTCTCTGTAAAAAAGAGGGGTGGGTGGGATATTTTATATTACAAAACCCTTATAATTTATGGTGAAGGTTTCACTTATGTTAACTGTTTTTTTCCTCGTAAAACAGTGCTTTTTTTTTTTTTTATAGCTTCACAAATATAATTATGTGGGGGGTGTATTTAAAACAACGTAACGACTGATAGGGTAAAGGCGAAACATAGCATTGTAAAGTCAAAAGAAGAGATGCTGTAGAAGCAGCAGCTGTGGTGGATGGCGGTGAGGTGCAGAGAGCCAGATGCAGGGAGGGAAAGGCACGTGTGTGTGTGTGTGTGTGTGTGTGCGTGCGCGCGCTTGCACACCCATGCACACAGCCTCACATGCGTATATGCATGTGTGTACACCCGTGCACACGCCTACACATGTGTATATATGTGTGTGTGCGCACACCCATGCACGCATACCCGTATTTATGGATGTACCCCTGTGTATATGTGCACGTATCTATACACACATATTTTTTTTTAGGGTATTGCTGAAAAGGGTGGGAGTATCATTTTCCTCATGGAATAATGTTTTCTGGGAAAACACAAAAGCAGATGGTCTTCATTAGGAACACCCATTGTCCGCAGATCCCAACTATGAGCAGATAAATCTCTCCTGTTTTAGCCGTGCATTCCAAGGCCTGTGAATGATTACAGGATGTTGGTGTAGCTGCTAAACCAGAACCACGCTCTGCCTCTCGCCCTCCTCCCATGCCACCCCGGTGTCTCCTGGACCCTCTGCGAGCGCCGGGGAGGGTCCACGCGGCCACCTTCCCTCCCGGCCGGGCCTCACTGGACCAGAGGTGCAGGGTCCAGCTGTTGCCAGGTGGAGAGGCCGGTCAGGGGGGCGGCAGGGGCGCGGGTCACACACTGTGTGCTCGCTCGGCGGGGCGGGTCCAGATGGTGTCGTCTCCGGCGCCCCGCTTGCTGGCATCTCTGTGGCGGGCAGTGCCCCCTCCCCGGTAAATCTGGCATGGGCCTATGGAGTTTGCGAGACTTATCATTCCAAGTCTGTCCTACTTTCCTGTCTGGAAGCCAGACATCTGTTTATCCCATTTTCTTTCATACAGAGTTTGGAATAGCTTTAGTTTGAAGGGGGGGGGGGGAGTTTTGTCATATTTAACAGCTGTTACAAAATTTCAACCCTGTGGGCTCCGAAAATACTTTTCAGCTGACCTCAGATTTTTTATACATAATTGACCCTGGGCTGTAGAGAAATATCATTGACTTAACCTCTCATTGTCTGCGATTTCACATGGTCTTTCGTCAGATGCGCTAACTGGCCGCGCGTTCAACTCCCCCCACTGTCCAGCAGCCCCCCAGAGCCTGCCTTCGATTCATTTACAAGTTTTAAGTTTGCACCTTTAAAGGGGTGGCAGCGCGGTAGCCGGAGACCGATTGGAGGTCTCTCTCTCCCCTCTTTTTTCTTAGGCAACAGTGTCTCCTTTCACTTCCTGTCACAAAGGTCAAAGAGAGCCGACCTCCGCTGGCTGTGGGCCTCGCTGAATTATTCATGGCATTGACTTTTTGTCAGCACGCACAGTTGTGCTCTGGGACATTTTATTCATTTACCTCATTTAAAGCGCCTTTCTGCACCTGTTCAAGTATTAATATCATGTAATTTGGGCCTAATGCCGATTTTGCTGAACACTCATTATATTTTTTATTAGCTATATTTCCAAACGATTATGTATGATTATTACCAAGCCTTACAAACAGCACCGGGTTATTCCCTAGCCCCTTACATCTTCTTGTCAGGTTGTTTTCAGAAGCGGGGAGGATAAACATTTGACCAGTCCCAATGTTTTTATTCCTCTCCATCTCCAAGCGGAGAACTTAGGCTCCCTCCCTCACGGCTTTGCACGGGCGTGATTAAATCCAACTCCGAGGGAGCTGTACAAATGCCAACATTTATAAGGTCAACGCTTTTGTTAAAAACGCTATGTAAATGAGGATCTGCAAAAAGGGACATTAAATAAAATTAAATTCATTGTCTTCTTTAATGTCATTTACATTTTGGCTAAGCCCCGGCCTGTCAAGGAGGATTTTAAAAATAATTTTAATTACACATCATTTAGGGATCCAAGGTTTTCTGTGCAGTAGCATTTGGATAACCTGCAAAACGGAGACTGTTTATTAACTTCTTAAACGACAACTTGTCATTTCATCTGCATAAGGCAATGAAAACAGTATAGTTTGGTGTTAATTTCTCCTTCTCGGTTTTCTGAAGGATGTGAATATAATTATCAGCCAGCAGTCCTGGGATCCCCGAGTCCTTCTCTGGGTCTTGGCTGTGTGTTTTGAGACGCTCTTTGGTCTAGGATCTGTTTTAATACACTGGAGCTTCAGCGAAGGAAAAATATTGGCTAGAAATTTGGCAAGGTGAAAACACACTTTGGATGAGCGGACGTGGCTACAAAGAATCTGCTTTTGCCTGGCACCGGCCCCATTTGGCTTCTCGGTGCTCAGGTGTGAATGGCTGTTTTATTCCCTGGCACGCTAGTGGAGAGAGGCAAAAAGTTCAGCGTGCTCGTTCAGCCTTTAAACATTTTTTTTTCCCCATAAACTTCTGAAAATAAACAGAAAAGGAAGAGCCACATTATTGAGCCACAATGACATGCTTTCATTTCAACGGGGAGACACCAGGAACAGTCCCCACTTTGTGTGTTTTCTCCCTGGAAGCCCGGAGATGAGAGAGTTGACATCACACACGCTAGGTCTGAGGCTGCCTGCCACAGTATGCCAGCGTGCAGTCGCCGGCCACGGCTGGGCAGCCACCGCCAGGCCCAGCGCCTGCATCTCTGGTCGAGGCCCAGGAGGCCTGCAGAGATTTATGGCCGCCTGGCTTGGCTGAGGACTCTGCAGCCAGGCCCGTCGAAGGCCGGGCTTTAAAACCAGCCACACGCCCATCATGACTTCCGCAGCACTATGAAACAGCCCTGGTGCTCGTCTGCCTGTGCAGGGAGAAGCTGCCTGCCCGGAGCCGGTAGAAGATACAGGGGGCGAGGGGAGGGGCCAGCCCAGGGCTGTCAGAAGCTATAGTCCAGGAGGTCTGTTGACGCAAGCCATCCCGCGCCTCTGTGGCACGCTTATCAGGTGGAAAGCAAAGATATCGCCAGTGCCTGTAATTGTGTTAGGATGGTTTGGGGGAATTGGATTACCTTATGGAAAGCCGTCCAAACTCCGGGTTCTGTTACGCATGCTTACAGGAAGCAAATAATTACTCTCTGTGCACCAGAAGATAATTGGGGCTGGCCAGAGGCCTTCTCGTGCCGTGAAGAAAGGGGAGAGGCTGGCCTTGTCAGAGCGTTTAGGGGCGCCCCAGGGAGGGCGGGGACCCTGGCCACAGAGAGGCGGTGCCCGTGGATGAGGTGACTTTCGGTTACCTTTTTTCAAAGATGGTGAATAATTGATCAGAATTCAAACTCATGGTGGCAATGGGAGGCACATTGCAGGAGATAAAAATCCCCAGCTCTAATGATGGAAATTGTCGTTGCAGACAGGAAGTGATTGACAAGTCGGGGTACAGGAAGTGAAAACTCAAGGAGCTTAACCTGTACTTGGCAAAGCTTCTGGAGCTTACACTTGGAGAAAATGAAAACCATTCACTCCGTCACTGCACCGGCACACAAGCGCCTCTTGTTTGTTTATCTTCAGAGCAAATCTCCCAAAAATGTTTGTGGTCAAAACTCTATATAATGAGACATTATGCTGGTATTATTAATGCTTTCAAATAAAAATATGGCTATAATTTAGAAAAATAAGCGGAGGAATTTTATGTGTTATGGGTTTTCTCGGTCGTATTTTATAAGCTCCTCAGACTTGGGGGTAACTAGCGTTCATTAGATTGTAGAAGCCGGAGAAGACTGTTTGCAGAACTGTTGATTCAGAGAAGTCAGTAGTATCTGTCAACTTAATACATGGTGTGGGTTTGCAAACAATTCGGTGCAGAGGCCTGGATGCGGGCTGCGGGACTGGTGCAGGTAATAGGGCCGCTCTTTCATATTTTGCTTGTTTCTGAATCACTCATTTCCCCTTCCCTTTAAAAACAAAAACAAATGAAATATATCCCTCTGTAATGCCTTCACTGGAAGTTGCTCGGCTAGAAAATGCTCAAAATGCACGCGGGGCCGTGGTGCCAGAGTGGATGGCCGGCACCCTCATAACAGCGGGGGGGGGGGGGGGGGGGGGGGGGCGCCTGGCTTTCCCAGTAATTCACGAGGAAATGAGTTTAACATGTGCGGAAAGGCAGGGGCTCCAGGGGTGGTGGTGGAGGACCCGGAGCCCAGGCCCCGCTGGCGGAAGGAGTCGGCTCCAGACAGTCTCTGCCGCGCGCGGGCCGAGCCGCTTGCACATCTGGGGAGGGGCCCGCGCTGCCCGCGGCCGCGCCCCCGCCCCCCCGCCCCGCCCCGCCCCGCCTCCTCCCTCGTCGCCTGGGTTTTCTGCCCCTTGCTTCGCTCTCAGCAGAAAGCAGTTGAGGGCAGGGTGCCATGTTAAAGAAGCCAGACAAAAACTTGGGCAGTGATTAAGGCCCTGAAAAACATTTGCCCTTGCGATGACGGATTCCCCAAGCGGGGGGAGGGAAGCCGACCTGGACCGTCCAGGCCTGCCATGCGAGGACCGGGTTGCAACAGCGGCTCAAAGCCACTGCCAGCTCACCCTTGCTGGGAGCTCTTCTGAAAGCAGCTTTCGCAGAAATGACCAGTCTGGATGGCAGGAAGGGGCTACCTGAGCGTGACTGACATCTGTGGGGCGCACGTGTGGGATTTGATGATGGGCAGGGTGGGCAGCCAGGCCACCCTAACTCTGGGCTGAGACAGGGCCCATGCAGAAAGACCCTGGGTGGGGGGAGGGCACCCCCTTTTTCATTTTCTATAGCATCCCACAAAAGCCCCTTGACCCAGGGGAGGGGTCAGGGGTGCAGTCCTATTGAGGAATGGGGGTTCCTCTTTAAGGATCCCCAAAGTTTTCCAAGATTCTCAGCATCAGGGGCTGTGGTCCAGAGGTGCCCGCTTGCTGTTCTGGCAGGTTCATGCAGAAGCGCCTTCCAAGGTGTCCTGGCTCAGAGCCGCATGTCCAGCTCCGCAGAATGACCTCCTGTGGCCAGGCAGAAAGCTGGGGAGACCCAGGCCGGTGCCAGGAAGCGGGTGGCCATTGGGCAGGACACTGAAGCCACACCTGCCCCAGGGATGGTCCAGGCCAAGCTAACCTTTCTTCCTCTGCACTTGATTGTAGATTCCCAAGTGCTTTGACAATATTTTTAGAAGAACTTTATTTTTTAGAGCAGCTTTAGATTTGCAGAAACATGGGCAGAAATTAGACCCCCGTATTAACAACCCCCTTTCCCTCTTGGTGCCGTCTTGTCTTAGGTGCACGGATACGGTGGGTGAGCCTGTGTGGATACGTTGTGACTAAGTCCGTAGTTTACATTAGGGTTTACTCTGGGTGTTGTATATCCTATGAATTTTGACAGACGCGTGGTGACATGTATCTGCCATTGCCGTGTCCTGCAGAATCATTTCTTTCCTTGCCCTAAAGATCCTCTGTGCTGGCTGTTTGTCCCTCCCTCCCCTACCCTCCCAGCAACCTCTGATCTTTTTACTGTCTCCATAGTTCTGCCTTTTCCAGAAAGTCATACTTTCCAGCTATAGGTTGGAATCCTACAAGCATGCTGCCTTTTCAGACTGCCTTCTTTCACTCAGGGATATACATTTAAGTTTCCTCCATTTGTTTTTGTGGCCCCATAGCCACCGCAATACTTTATGAATTCCTCCTTTTTCTTCTTCTTAAAGGTTTCTGGACATTGTTTTTCCTTTCACTTGCTGTCTTGGCGTTTTGGGGATAAACTCCTGAGCCTGTGGCAGTACATAGTGTTCTGATGTTTGGATGTTGTTCATGGGGTTCTTGTCATTTTGGAAGCTTGCATGTCCCATCCTGTGTTTAAATGAAATCGTTGACTCCTTTTTCCAAAGAAATGACAGCATTTCAGCTTTTCACCAAATATTTATTAACATGACATGACTCAATTGTGCTTATTTTCAAAGTGATTTTTCCCCCCTAAATAATATTTTTTTTGAACATTTAAATCACACAGGCCATAAAAGGAGAATGATTAAATTATTGGGAAGGCAAATGTGCTACACTGTAGCATAAAAAGCAGAATGAATTCAGTCCTGAGTGTAGTTGTTGGCTTTTTTGGTTTAATAAATTAAACTACAAATTTTCCTAATTGCCAAACAAAATGTTAGGCCGGCTTTAGCCATTGCTGACAGTAAAACACAACATAAAACCTGCTGAGAGTTATATGTGGTATTTAATACGAGACAGAGTAATGCAGGGGTTTTTATGGTTAAGTATGAGTTCACACCCACAGCATTTGTTTCGCATTAGGAAGGGTTTGTAAATCAGATCAGTGCGCGGGGATGGGGTGGTCCCGGCAGCCTCCTTGTGTCTCCTTCCTGGGATTTGGTGATTGGAAATGCTGCCAAAGGGAGCTCCCCGTCCATTTCCATTTTCTCAATGAAGCGATTCGTCCTCTGACATGAGGAAGATTGGGTCAGGAAATAAGTGGGGGATTGGATCAGACATGCAGCTCATCCCCACCGTCCGAGGTCGTGGGCCGGATCTGGCCACCGGGCAACAGCCATCAGTTACTGAGATGCGGGCTGCCCATTGGTCCTTGGCCAGCGGGGGCCCCAGGGAAAGGTGGGAAGGATCTGGGGAAGTGCTTTCAGGGGAGAAAAATGGCAATAACTATCATTTATTAAATTTGACAAGCGGCTTCTAAATATAACAGCCCTTTCCCCAAAGATCATTCCTTTGAACAAATAAATGAGTTATGCAAGTTAATAAACGGCGAGGTCTCCCATCCAGAGGTATGCCTTTGTGTGGCTCAAAAAGAGCCCCTGTTCTCTTGACTCCCGCTGCCCCAGCGAATGACCGATTCTCCGCGTCTTCTGCTGGTCACCCAAGCTTTTGTGCTGGACTCACCACTCTCATGGAGCCTGTGGCAGGCCACTGACAATCTAAGAAAAGCTTTACAGTAAAAATAAACTTGCCCTGGTTCTGAATAGTAAGTATGACACAAGAGATTGGCTTTATAGTTTTAAAAGGACCTGTGCACATGATCGTGAATAAGGCAAGGTCTCTAAGTGTATTTTAAGTTGAAGGGAAAAAAAAAAATTGGCTCTTACAAGTCCTGTGGTCAGAAGCACATTTGCGGGACCAGGGGCATTTGTCATGACAAGTGACTGCTGCCCGTGTTTGCTAAGACCCATTATAATTATTCCCAGCAATTAGAGCATCCAGAACCCTACTCCAGCCCCAAACACATTTGTTCCCATTTATTAGACTGTGAGCAGTAACTAATTTACATTGTTTCAGAGTTGTGTGTTATAGTAATTTATTGTGTGTGCTGGGGGTCAAACAGAGTTGACCAGTCTGCTGGGCAGCCCTGCGTGGGGCGGGGATGGAGGGTCTTAGAGACCTGGAGGCAGCAACGCCAGGAGCTTGTGATTTGAAAACCGCTCCGGCCTTTTTAATCATGTTTTGATTTATTCTCTGTTATACCACTTGCTTCACTGTTGCTCCTTTTCTGTGTTTGAACAAATCAGAGCCGGGGAACAGGATTTTTTTTTTTTTTTTCCTGAAGGAAATGGAAGCGATATCTTCTAACGAGTGGAAACTTTTACTAATGCCCTGAATAAAATATTTGTCAGCGGCCTCCACTAAACGTAGAAGCACTCCGCAGAGGAAACAATGCCTTAACTGTTCCCTTCTCATCATAGCGGGTTTCGTTATCAAGTTGAGGAAAAAGGCTTGTTTAGGCGAAAATAATGATCATAAATAGAGCTGTATAGTGGGGCTCGGAGGAGGTGGTGACAGTGCCTGCTATCAAGACCTGCAATTCCAAGGAAATATGAGTGTTCTGATCCAGGGAAGCAGTAATTATCTTTTTGTGAAGAATGTACAATGGTGTCGGATGATGAATTGATCGCAGATTGGAAGCGTGGTTTAACTGTCATGTACAGAGATAAGAGGGAGCCCCGGGATTGCTCATTGCTTCTGCGAGTTCACAGCCAGCCAGTTTATTAGCACAAATCCCAAATGTTTAGTAAACTCATTAGGTCCCATCTAATGCTAATTTATCATCCTAGATGGAACCCTAGCAGTGGAGGCCGAGGACTGTACCGAATCTGCGTGATTTACAGAGCTTTCTGATCAATCACCTTCTTTGCACTGGCCATTTTTCTTCAAATGCCTTAAACGGGCCTGAATGATCCATAGGATTAGGCCCTGGCAATCGGTTAGGGTTCTTCCGAGTTATCTTCCCCGGGATGGTTATCTGAAAGGTTATGAAACCCCGCATGGTCTGACGTGGATGGGTGGGGGGAGGGGGTGGGGGGGGCGGCCTTCAGCTTTGAATTTCACTGCCGCCTCCCCGCCCCCCTCACCTTTACCTCCACCCTCCTGCTCCCACACCCAGCCCCCCCCCCCATTTTTGCTTTTCCTTTTACAATCCAGCCAGAGAGTCGAATTCAAAGAATTTCCTTGCAAAATCAGTTTACCGAGAAATGCATCATGGTCCATAAATGTCAAGTACAGTTTATTCTAAACTTCAGACAGTGTTTTTCTTTTAAAAAATCAAGCTTTAAATGCCCAGTTCTCCTGACATTTTCGTACATATTCTATAGTGTTTTCGAAGAGGATAATAACCTTTGCCTGATCCTAGGCAACAGCTGCAAAGATAATGAAATTCTTATGATATTTCACCAGGTAAAATGTGAATTGCAGAAGAAAAGCTATTGAATTTTTATGGATCTTAATCGCATAAAATGAGATTCATGGGGCATACGTATAACTATACTCAGTGGGCCAGCTGCCTGCAGTTGCAGGGGGGATGGCGAGCCGCACGAGGGGCGCTCCAACTCCCACTCAGAAAATGCTCCCCAAACGCTGCCTCCAGCTTGCCCTAAGAGTGGTAATGAAATATGACAGAAATTTCCTTGTGCTGGATCAGTGGCAAGAGAGGTCCTGCACGGCCTGTATTAATTCATCTGACTTATGTTCCAGGTCTTGATTTACCTTATGATTAAAAACTTCTGCAGGTTTGCTCACCAATTGAAATCAGATCTCATCTGCAGCCAGTGGTATTGATCCCTATTTAACATCAAGGCTCAGAATTGATTGGCATTGATTAACAATAAAAATGCTCTCCTCCACATCCAGCTGCCAGGCCACTGTTGAGAACGAAGTGCACTGTGGTCCTGTCCTCACTGACCACTCTGAAAGGAGACACGGCTCCAGCGCCCCAGATAAACAGTATATTTTAATGTTATTGTAGCGGGATGCCGGACCGGCAGTGCAAATTGATTTTGTTCTTGTTGTATAAGATAAATATCTTTAATAAAATTCTCATTTTATTTAGGATTTCACAGGAATAACTTGATTACTAGAATAATGATATTTTTCTTTTCCCACGCTGTGAGAAATGGATTAAAACATAAAGGCTATGATAGCATAACGCTAGAAATGAAATGTTAATCAACTCAGAAATCACGCCCAGGCAGGACAGCTGGGGGTGGGGTGGGGTAGGTGGGGACGTGTGTATTTCACCCCTGGAGTCACAGGCTGCACCTCGCTTGCCGTGGGTTTCACGAGCACTGAACGGTTTCTGCTGGGTCGGCCGGCCCAGGCCTGTCACGTGCTGGAGGCCAGCTTCTCTCCATAATGTCATGTCAACATATGGTCTCGCAGAACTCGGCACAGAAAAGCTGCTATGTGGTGTCCAACCCAAAAGCCTTAAAGAGGCTGCGTGTGTGTTTCTGCCGTGTTTTGCTCACTGGCGTAGACACGGCCGGTCCAGAGAATTTCTGACCATTCCTTTAACTAAGAGCTGAGCGAGGAGAACCTGTATTTAGGAAAATCAGTCAGGAGCGGACTGCACGCTAAAACTTTGGCTGTGCCTGCTGGGGACTCGCCTTGTTCCCAAGCCTGCCTGGTAATGCCGGCCAGCCATTGGCGCTCATCCTGAACGGCCAAGGGCGCTGGAGGCCAGGTCCAGCTGAAAGAAATTATCCAATCTCTAACATCCAGAAGTTTACAGTTATATAATGATGGAGAAAACCGCAAATCCCCAGGGATGTCAAATTTTAGAGATACTTTTAAAATGAAATTATCCAGCCAAGCCTCTAAGACAACCTTCTTGTGCTTAAGACAAAAACGACAATCTGGAATTCATTTTTGTGTGTGTGTGTGTGTGTGTGTGATAGGGCAAATCCAATTTGCTTCTTTAACTGTTGATTAAGGAATCGGTTCTACAAGGCTGTCCCCCCGTAAGTATTTGCTGTTTATTTGTCTGTGGAGAGTGGCTGGAATCCCCTCCAACTGGGAACGCCGGGGCAGGCACGCTGTAATGAAGAGCCTCCTGGCAGCGTGTGGACACCCTGACTGGCCTTGTTTGTGTGGAAGAAATAGTTGGCTTTTTGTGCAGCCCAGGGAGCTTGCAGTCACTTCCCATCAGGCGGACAGAGCAGGGAGGCCGGAGGACCGAAACCTGTCTCTCGACAGCCTTTCTTTTAGAACCTGGAGGAAGACACCCGTTAGAAAGCCATAAATAAGGAAGCACCCTAGATTAGAAGGTATCTTGCTCTGAGGTCCACTGGACTCACATCGCTGTGTGGTCGGCGTCAGAGGCTGGCCCAGGTGACCAGCTTCCAAGCAGATGCCCGTTACCCGAGCATTCTGCACAAAAAAACGGGCCTCCCCTCACCCCCCACCCCGGTTCCGTGTGCACGGGAGGAATGACTGTATTGGTCTTTTAAAATCTTCGTAAATATTTAATACAATTTTCCATTGAGTTCATTTAAAAATAAGATCTTGTCGATGATGGATTCAAATGCGGTCACCAGATTTGCAAGCAGGAAGTGTTATATGGAAGAAATAAATGTTATGGTTGCATGCTTTTGCGAGCAGAGATCCTGTCTCTGGAACACTCCCCGTTTGGAAGAGACAGGCCCCCCCTCCCCCCCTGCACCCCCACCCCCGGGGGGCCTGAATTACCCACTTCGCAGGTCAGTTTCACGGGGCAGGCCTGGAGCTCGGGGGTACCCATCGTCGTCCTGGGGGCTGCCTTTCAGGCACACAGTGGCTGGGAGCCCTGGGAAAGTGGCCGAGGTGACACGTAGATTTGTTTTTCTTTTGTTTGGAAGGAACTGAAAAGCCACCCCCCTTCCCCAGCGTCAGGGTTAGATAGCTTCTCTGTTTTTGTGATTTGGGGGGAGGGGCTGTTCCTGTCAACGCATCTGGGGTGGAAACAGCCAGAGCGGGGAGAGTCCTGGGCCGGCCACCCAGCCGGGGTTTCCCTGGCGGGAAGATGGTCTAAAATCACTCATCATCCACGGAGACACGCATCCCCTGGATACAACCACGGTTCTGTGGTTGTAAATGCAAAGCAGTTGGCGCACCGGGGTCTGCCATGAGTGGCTGGAGGCCCCCAGAAGGGCCTGTGCCTTGGGTGGGGAGCCATGCTCCCTTAATGATGGGGCCCGTAGCTGGAGGGACTGAGGACTGGGGGCCGGGACCACCGAGCCTGCGTTGGGGGCCTCCCTCCCTGCAGCAGCCAGCCCTGATCCGTCTGACCCGTGAGCCCCCAGCCCCCCGTGATGGGGGGCGCCCTGTGCCCGCCGTGGATGCCCAGCTCGTGTGCACTCTTCCCCCTGGGGGCTGACTTTGGCTGAGCCTCTCATGGGTGTCTCCCTAGCTTCTGGCCTGTCCCAGGGGTCTGACCAGAGCATGGCCTGACCCCGAAACCTCCTGGTCCAGCGCCTCCGAGGGTCGCCATGTCCGCCTGTCCCCTCCCCGCGACGGCCCTCTGGGCGGAGTCCTGATCATCTCTCCCACCCATCTCCTCGCTTCTGACATGCCCACCTGCCTGGCCACCTCCAGCAGATGGCCTAGCCCTTGGGCCCCAAGGCAAGGCCGCCCCCCTCCTGCTTTCTGAAACCCTGGGGCCCGTGTCCCCGCTGCCTCCCAGGGGCCCGCGGCCATGGACCAGAGCCACCTTTACTGCAGTTCTGTGGCCCCAGCCCGGGCTTGGGGGCTGTTCCTGGGTGATGGGGCCCCTGGGGGCAGCCCGTGGCCCCCCAGAAAGGCAAGGCCACCTGGCAGCTGAGCGCGCCTGCTAGGCTGGGACAGAGATGCATTCCCGGGCTTTCCTGCCTCCCGCTTCTGAGCGGGGGCCCCCGAGCCCCAGCCTGGCCTCCTGACACCACGGCTGCCCTGAAAGCCGACACTCCTGCTAAGTCGCCCTAAGCTGCTGTGGGCCCTTTCTTGCTTCCAGCCTGGGGCCCGCCAGCCCGCCAGCCGTCGAGTCTATGCTGACCTACCTCACCTCAACCTGCCTACCAAGGGTGGGATGTTTCACCCTCCCAACTTAAAATACATACAGGAGGAGAAGGGGGCAACAGAGGACGAGATGGTTGGATGGAATCACCGACTCAGTGGACATGAGTCTGAGCAGGCTCCAAGAGGCAGTAGTGAAAGACAGGGAAGCCTGACATGCTGCAGTCCGTGGGGTTGCCAAGAGTCGGACACGGCTTGATGACTAAGCAACAATAACGTGTGCCTGTGCTTTGTCGCCCAGTATTCCCAAGCGGGGTCCCAGGGAACAGAAGGGCTCCTTCCTGTCGATGGGGCAGCCTCAGACGCGGGGTGCAGGTCCACCTGGTTGCACTGTCTGGGTCAGCCCGCTGTGACCAGTCGTGGGTGCCCTTGGCTGGGGGGGCGCTGGAGTCGGGCATGAGAGGCAGCCCTGGTCTCAGGTCTCCGGGCTGGGTGCGCCTCGCACAGCTTGAGCCCGACTCCCCGCGGCCCTTCCTGAGGCCAGGTGGACTCTGAGGGTGCCCACAGGAGGGACGAGGCTGTCTCCTCCCCACCCGGCCCATGCTGTCACTCCTCAGCGGGTGTGGGGAGGAGTGTGGGGCGGCAGTCACCTCCTGACGAGTGACGGTGGTGTCACAACTAAGCCGATCACAGCCACTCGTGTTTGCTGAGTGTGATCACAGCCACTCGTGTTTGCTGAGTGTGATCACAGCCACCCGTGTTTGCTGAGTGTGATCACAGCCACCCGTGTTTGCTGAGTGTGATCACAGCCACCCGTGTTTGCTGAGTGTGATCGCAGCCACCCGTGTTTGCTGAGTGTGATCGCAGCCACTCGTGTTTGCTGAGTGTGATCGCAGCCACCCGTGTTTGCTGAGTGTGATCGCAGCCACCCGTGTTTGCTGAGTGTGATCGCAGCCACCCGTGTTTGCTGAGTGTGATCGCAGCCACCCGTGTTTGCTGAGTGTGATCGCAGCCACCCGTGTTTGCTGAGTGTGATCGCAGCCACCCGTGTTTGCTGAGTGTGATCGCAGCCACCCGTGTTTGCTGAGTGTGATCACAGCCACTCGTGTTTGCTGAGTGTGATCACAGTCACTCCTGTCTGCTGAGTGTGAAGTCAGCCTCTTCACCAGGTATACCTCCATGGCCCTGATCCTGTTGTAACCCTGTTGTTTCATCAGGTTTGGGGACATTCAGAGGCTCGTCTGAGGCCACCGAGCTGGGAAGGGTACAACAGGGATTTGAGCCCTGGCCAAGGGGCCCTTCCTTCCTTCCTCCCCTGCACAGCCCTGAGAGTCATGGGCCCGTGTGTCACGGCCCCGGGGACTCTGAGCTGGGTTTGCCCTTTCTCAGCAGAGCCCAGGGTGGGGTGTGTGTCGGGGTGAGGGCTGTGTGTGACGGGCATGCGTGGAGGGGGCCCCCCCCCCGGGTCTGTGTGGTGGGGGCGGGGCTGTGGGTGGTGCGTGTGGCACAGCCAGCTATGCCCCGTGCTGGTCGGGTCTGCTGTGTGGACGCCCGGGGCATCTGTGTCCTGCTGTGTGCTGGAGCAGTGGGTGTTCAGGGCTGGGGCTCAGAAGCCAGTCTGATGGAGATCCCCTCACGGGGTGGGATGTCAGGAATGATGCTTCCTAGAGGTGGGTGTGGCCAGATGGGGGGCTTCCCAGCTGGCGATGGTGGTAAACAACCCACCCACCAATGCAGGAGATGTGCATTCGATCCAAGGGTTGGGAGGATCCCCTGGAGGAGGAAATGGCAACCCACTCCAGTGTTCTTGCCTGGAGCATCTCGTGGACAGCGGAGCCTGGCGGGCCAGAGTCCATGGGGTCACAGCGAGTGGGACACAACTGAGCGTGTGTACACGCGCCAGAGGGATGTGTGTACATGCAGCCAGAGGGACGTGTGTGTTAGTCACTCAGTCATGTCCGACTCTTTGTGACCCTCTGGACTGTGACTCGCCAGGCTCCTCTGTCCTTGGGATCTTCCAGGTGAGAATACTGCGGTGGGTTGCCATGCCCTCCTCCACAGAGGGACACGGAAGACCCTCTCTTCTAGGACAAGAGGCACCCATGGGGCTTGGTGAATTGCTTGTAAGTTAGCAGCATGCTGGACTTAGAAACATCACTTATAAGAGCAGTTATAAATTTGGTTCCGTTTTCTTCACCTATGGAAAATTTAAACATAGTCCAGCATCAGCTTGTATGTGACAGAAGTTCACCATTGACACTGAAGGGTTTCCAGTTCCACGTGGGACTTCTGATTCCCTTTATCGATGAGAAGTGTGGGGTGGGTTTCAGTCTGATTAGGTCCATGACTGGTGAAGTGCAGAGGTGTAACGTTGTAACACCACAGGTGTCTTCAGTAAAAAACGCAAATATTGCTGCAGAGTTGGCCGGGCCGGGCCTGGGTTTCCCTTGGATCACTTCCTCACCAGATCTGGCAAAACAAGTACAGAACAAACACAGCAACAAAAAGCATGTCTTTAGGGGAAACCCTCGCAGCGCAAACCGTGATGGGTAGGAAAGTTCACATTCATCACCCAGTGGTGGGCATGACATCTTTGATTGTCACTGTTGGTTATTTTTTTATTTTTGATGAAGTCTTGAGGTTTTATGTAGACTTAAACCGTGATGCTGTTTTCAGGCTTGAAGTGATTCTCCGTGTGTAGTCCGTCACTTGTAAGGTGACAGGCGGACCCCTGTGATGGGGGAGGGGGTGACTGGTGGGGTGGTGGTGGGGATTGTGAGGGCCTCCACTCAGGTCCTGTGCTCCTTAATAACCAAGGAGTCAGCTTTAAATCGCCTTGTTTCTGCTTTTCTGCTCTTGCAAAGAATGGCAAGTCTTAGGAAACTGTCTGTGTCCTTGCCCCGCGTAGGTACTGCATTCTGGTGGGGTGGGGGTGGGGGCAGAGATGATCTGTTTCAGAAATGTAGTGGACTTGAGGTTCCCGAGTTACTTTGTGCAGCGGAGCGACTTTGCATCCATCTGAAGCAGAGACACAAAGAGGCCTTGTTGTGTGGGACAGGTCAGAGGTTCAGGAGCTTTGAAAGGATCGAGTTGGGATAATTGAGTTATCAGATGCCAACTGGTCACTTCCGTGAGCCTGTGTCTTCATCCCCTGTCAGTCTGATGGGATCCAGAAGGCTGGCCAGTGGGTCCAGCCTAGTTCTGTCCCCAGAGTTCCCCGCCTCCCCAGGCTGGGCCCTGGAGAGCTCTGTGCCCTCCCCTCCCCCAGCTCAGGGGTCTCTAAGCACTTGAGCAAAGGCTGGAACCCGGTGTGGAGGAGCCCCTGGCCCGCCAGCTGCGGGCCATCCTTCCTCTCGGCCAACAGCGGGCAAAGACAGCCCTTTGGCCGCCCCCGATGGTCTACCGCCTACTTGCTTGTTTAGTCGTTTCCCTCTTTCTCCCACCGACTTAAAACACACACAGAGTTTTGCTCTAGAGCAGAACACTTTCTGTTTCCTGGAGGGGTCCCTGGGAAAGCACCGTCTCTAAGCCGCCCTGGATGGAAAATGCACCAGAGGGTAGAGGAGAGGCCCTTCTCCCGAAGGCCGTTTGTCATTTCAGTCTCTTTACAGTTTGTGTGGTTCCGAGGCACAGTGTGGATGGCGTGCCAGTGAGCACACGGGAAAGAATGTGTGCTGCTTTAAAGTGTTTTGAATCATATATTTTATCAAAATTGTCCCCTGAGCCCACGAAAGAGAAAGTAACATTATTTAGGAAAAGGATGGTTTTTCATCATGCTCCACCTGTTAAGGTTGAAAGATGTGGGGATGGAGTGTTTCCCTTGGAAATCACTCAGAAATTGTTGTCTGGGCGGGAGCTGGCAAGAGCTGGGCCTGGGAAGGGCACAGGCTTCCTGAGGGCAGTGCCCAGTGACTGTGGGAGCCCAGGATGGCTGGCCTGGGGGTGGGCAGTGGGGGGAGGGAGAGGGTCTTTGCTGGACCCGAGCTGTGACCAGACCCCGTGCAGGGACCGGCATGCCCAGGCCACCCCGCAGGCCAGGGTGGGTGGTCTTTCTTCTCCGAGGGACCCCAGGTGTGGTCCTTGCCCAGACACGTGGGACCCTGGCTGGTCCTTTGTGAAAAGTGTGGACGGCCACATGGACACTGCAGAGCCCCCAGGGGCGGCAGGGGAACGGCCTCGCCACAAGCCTGGGGCGTCCTGAGGGCCGGGCACAGGACGGAAGTCTGGCCCCCTTTTCTCACCACGGCCCGCTGGTGTGCCCCTGGGGTCTCTCTCTTCTCAGGGACCCCTTTCCGGAGGCCCTAGGGCCCTCGCCTGGACGCTGCCGTGGAAACCGCCTCACCTCTGCTCACGCCGGGGGCCTCTCTGCGGCCTCCTCCCCGAGGCGCGTCCAGCTCCAAGGGGCCCCCTGTGCTCTTCCTCGCAGTTGCTGGCCTCCCAGCCTCCTGTCTGGAGCGGGCGGTGGGTCAGGTGGGCCCTGGCTTAGAGCTCTTCTCATGAGTCAAACCTGGAGAAGGAAATGGCAACCCACTCCAGTATTCTCGCCTGGAAAATCCCATGGACAGAGGAGCCTGACGGGCTACGGTCCATGGCGTCGCAAAGAGCCGGACACGACTGAACTACTAACATACACATGCATCCGAACACGTGGAGTCCGGTGCCAAGAAACCAGGGTAAACCATCTGGGAGACTAGGAGTTCTTCAGCTCTGCCTGTGAGGTTATGGGGTGGCAGGTGGTGTGGTCGGTGTGGTGGGCGCGGCGGGTGTAACTGGGGTGGCGGGCGTGGCGGGTGTAACTGGGGTGGCGGGCGTGGCGGGTGTAACTAGGGTGGTTGGTGTGGTAGATGTAACTGGGGTGGTGGGCGTGGCGGGTGTAACTGGGGTGGCGGGCGTGGCGGGTGTAACTGGGGTGGTTGGTGTGGTAGATGTAACTGGGGTGGTGGGCGTGGTGGGTGTAACTGGGGTGGTGGGCATGGCGGGTGTAACTGGGGTGGTTGGTGTGGTAGATGTAACTGGGGTGGTGGGCGTGGCGGGTGTAACTGGGGTGATTGGTGTGGTAGATGTAACTGGGGTGGTGGGCGTGGCGGGTGTAACTGGGGTGATTGGTGTGGTAGATATAACTGGGGTGGTGGGCGTGGCGGGTGTAACTGGGGTGGTGGGCCTGGCGGGTGTAACTGGGGTGGTGGGCATGGCGGGTGTAACTGGGGTGGTTGGTGTGGTAGATGTAACTGGGGTGGTGGGCGTGGTGGGTGTAACTGGGGTGGTGGGCGTGGCGGGTGTAACTGGGGTGGTGGGCGTGGCGGGTGTAACTGGGGTGGTTGGTGTGGTAGATGTAACTGGGGTGGTGGGTGTGGCAGGTGTAACGGGTGGTGGGCGTGGCGGGTGTAACTGGGGTGGTTGGTGTGGTAGATGTAACTGGGGTGGTGGGCGTGGTGGGTGTAACTGGGGTGGCGGGTGTGGCGGGTGTAACTGGGGTGGTTGGTGTGGTAGATGTAACTGGGGTGGTGGGCGTGGCGGGTGTAACTGGGGTGGTGGGCGTGGCAGATGTAACTGGGGTGGTGGGTGTTGTGGGTGTAACTGGGGTGGTGGGCGTGGCGGGTGTAACTGGGGTGGCGGGCGTGGCAGGTGTAACTGGGGTGGTCGGTGTGGTGGGCGTGGGGGGGAACTGGGGTGGTTGGTGTGGTGGGCGTGGCGGGTGTAACTGGGGTGGTGGGTGTAACTGGTATGCTTAGTATCAGAGGGGCTGGGGTGGATGGGGCTGGGCTCTGGGCTGGACGGGTGTCCATCGGAGCTTCCTGGAGGCAGCTCCCCTTAGCGAGTGCAGGTCCGCCCTGGGCTCGTCTGCGGGAACGGACCACATGCTGGAGCAGTGGGCTGAGGTTGGGACCAGGGCCCGAGCCCCGCCTGTGCAGAGTGCCGTGGCAGGCCGCGAGTAGCTCCGGCCCAGGGGTGTCGGCCTGCTGCCCAGCCTGGCGGGATGCACTTGTCTGCTGCTGACTGTGCACGTCCGCCGTGTGCTCAGGTCTGAGCCAGCCCTTAGGGCTGGAGCCCCACAGCCTACGCCCCTGCTGTGCCCTCGAGGTGGTCCCCACTGGTGGGAGTTTGCAGGCTGGACAGGTGTGCCCACCTGCACCTGGGGCGGCGGTGCTGGGCCCTCTGTCCCACCCTGAGCCAGGTGGGTGGGACCTATCACCCCCTCTGACCGCTGAGAGGGCCTGGGGTTGCCTGTCAGAGGGACCCCAACTCCGCCACGGGTGCTGAGGCGGTGAGCCTGGGACCCTCCCGGATCCCTTGAGGGAGGAAGCCCAGAACCCGTGAGGTTTCCCGCCTCTCCCAGGCGGCGCCAGTGGAGGACCCGGCCGACGCATACAGCCCCGGGCTCTGTTAGATGGCTCCTGACCCAGGCCAGAGCCTGATCCTCCCGCAGGCCCAGCCTCGCTCGGGAATGAGCTTGGGCTTCTGTGAGGGCCAGTCCGGCTCCACAGGCCCCACGTGCGTCCTGCTGGCCTCCGGCCGGACTGCAGGAGGGGCAGCGAAGGTGTGAGCATGGAGCCGGGCTGTGGCCACGTGTGGGCTTGTTTGGTGCCTGTGGGATGGCTCACCTTGCTCACAGCCTCCGAGACTACCCCCTTCCCAACAGGAGCGAAGGAGCCAGCGATTAAGGAGCAGGTGGGACTCGGAGGGAAAGGATGGGCAGGAAATTCTGAAACCGTCCAGCAGTCAGCCTGCCACTTCAGTTCAGTTCAGTCGCTCAGTCGTGTATGACTTTTTGCAACCCCATGAATCACAGCACACCAGGCCTCTCTGTCCATCACCAACTCCTGGAGTTTACCCAAACCCATGTCCATCGAGTTGGTGATGGCAGCCAGCCATCTCATCCTCTGTCGTCCCCTTCTCCTCCTGCCCCCAATCCCTCCCAGCATCAGGGTCTTTTCCAATGAGTCAACTCTTCACATCAGGTGGCCAAAGTATTGGAGTTTCAGCTTCAGCATCAGTCCTTCCAATGAACACCCAGGACTCATCTCCTTTAGGATGGACTGGTTGGATCTCCTTGCAGTCCAAGGGACTCTCAAGAGTCTTCTCCAACACCACAGTTCAAAAGCATCAATTTTTCAGTGCTCAGCTTTCTTTATAGTCAAACTCTCACATCCATACATGACCACTGGAAAAACCATAGCCTTGACCAGATGGACCTTTGTTGGCAAAGTAATGTCTCTGCTTTTTAACATGCTATGTAGGTTGGTCATAACTTTCCTCCTAAGGAGTAAGTGTCTTTTAATCTCATGGCTGCAATCACCATCTGCAGTGATTTTGGAGCCCCCCAAAAATAAAGTCTGACACTGTTTCCATTGTTTCCCCATCTATTTCCCATGAAGTGATGGGACCAGATGCCATGATGTTAGTTTTCTGAATGTTGAGCTTTAAGCCAACTTTTTCACTCTCCTCTTTCACTTTCAACAAGAGGCTCTTTAGTTCTTCGCTTTCTGCCATAAGGGTGGTATCATCTGCATATCTGAGGTTATTGGTATTTCTCCCGGAAATCTTGATTCCAGCTTGTGCTTCTTCCAGCCCAGCATTTCTCATGATGTACTCTGCATACCCACTTAGTAGCCTGCAAATCAGCAGCCATCAACAGTCCCCGGAGAGCAGGGCTTCTGGAAGGGAGCACAGCCAGAAAGAGGCGCCCCGGCAACCCTGTGCACGTCCAGGGGCCCACTTAGAGGTGCCGGTGTTTATTGAGCACCTACTGTGTGCAAGGAACAGCTGTGCACACACACCTGCCCCCAGGGCGCTAATGACACTAGAAGGAGGTCTCCCTGTTCAGGCAGGAGCTGTCCCTGGTGCCCGGGGGTGGGGTGGGGCTGCCCTGAGCCCCTGGGCCAGCCCAGGAGGAAGTGGTGTCTCTGCCTGCAGGGCGGGAAGGCCTCCGGGGCCCTGTGGGTGAAGATGACTTGGGGGGAACAGGAGGTGCCCTGAGGCTCAGGGCTGGGAGGGGGCCAGCTCAGGGAGGGCTCCGGTGGTCCACACAGCGCACAGGACCCCCAGTTCAATCTGTATTTCAGAGAAGCATGGCCAGTGTTTCAGGAAAGGCATATCCCAAATAGTGCATGGGACATACTTGGCATAAAGCGTTCTTCGCTGCTTCTCGGAGCCTGAGATTGAACTGGGGTCCTGTAGTTTCACTTCGAGTCTGGTGAGCGAGGTTGGGGCTGGAGGCTGGCTCTCCATCCCAGGGACATCCTCCCTGGAGCCAGGAAGCTGTGAGAAGGAAGGTGGGGGAGGGGGCAGGTTGGAGAGGCAGGTGCTAGCCCGCTGGGCGGGGCATGCCAGGGGCACCGTGCCCAGGCTGAGGCCCCATGGCTGGTGCTGGCAGGGCAGGGGTGGGATGGGCTATCTGTGTCCACGCCCTCGCCCTCTTGCTGATGGCTGTGATGCTGCTGATGGACACAGTGGGGCCCCGTGGGGCTGAGGAAATGCACAGAAATCTAGGGGCCCTAGGGGGCAGGCTTTAAAGATGACTCAGCCTGCAGAGACCAAAGGGCCTGGAAAAGGGTCCACGCCACCCTCAGTGGCTTGCGAGGGTTTCGAGATCCATCTTCCTTCTCACGTGCGGAGGGACCACGTTGGCTCAGTTGAATGCTGTCTCTCATGCTGAGCAGACTGGTTTCAGTCCTGGAAACATTTCTGAACACTCCCTGTCAGTCTCGAGTTTCCAGTGCTCCTGATGCAAGCCTGTGCCCCTCTGGGCAGCCCTCCTCGGCCTGAGCAGCCCCCCGCAGCCCCTGCAAGCCCGCCCCGCGTGGCTCACAGCGGTCCTGCCTCCCAGCCTGCTCCCGGGGCCCCGCGTTTCTGGTTTGTGGGGCCCTCCTGGTCCCATGCATGCCAGTCCTCGCAAGAGCCCCGCAGAGATAACGATCGCAGGCGGAATCGGGCTGACCGCCCCCGCCTCCACGAATCAGACGGATTCCAAGTGAATGAGATTTTAATCACCTGTCACCGCTGCCTGCTCTTTCTCTATATTTATGATAATTTGGGGGGGGGTCTTTTTTTTTATTGAAGTTGGTGTTGACTGAATCAAGTAATCCTGATGAGCAATCTTACTGCACCCAGTCAAGAGTGAAATGCTCCCTGCCTTGTTGGTGCACTGAGCGTTCTGAAATTGAACAAAACAAGAGGGAAACAGGAGAGACGGGCGAAGTTTGTTTGTCTTGGTTATAGGCGCCAGCTGCGGTGTTTGAGGAGGGCGGCTGTTTCTAATTGTTTCTGTAAACCCGAGCCTGCAGCCGCATCCTGGCTGGTAAAGCTAGTTACCCAGTTTCTTGAACTTCACGGTGTTGGCCCCAGTGGTGGCCCACCTAACTTCAGTCAGTTTCCGTGGTCTGGGACGTGAAATGTGCGAGGAGAAGAAATGCGCCCCGTGGAGTGTTTCCTGGGGCGGCCGCCTGGCAGGGGAGCCTGGTTTCACTGCTCCTCCCAGCCCCGCTTCCCACGTCGCCCTTGGAGATGGTGACACATTGATCTTGCAGGCGATGGGAGTAAACTGTGAAGGTGACAAATAAATACAAGCTTTGAAAGCACGGCTTTAGTTTCTCCGAGAGGAGCCATCGATCTCGGTGTGGCACCATCAGATCAGTGGCAGCCCTGAGACGTAAGGGGTGCCCTCCTCCTGGCGACAAAGTGCAGGGCCTTTCCTCGTGGCTCCGGGCGGTGGGGCCGCGGCTGGTGGATGAGAACCAGCGGCTGGCGGATTGCTTTCCCAGTGATGGGGCTTCTTCCCTCGAGGTTCTTGATTCCACTCTTCATCAGCGAAGGCCCCGGGTTATCCACTAAGGCCTCCGACTTAGCGTTCGATCCCATTTAGTTACGATAAGCGACTGCAGCACCTCTTGCTTTGGAGGGGTTGCTTAGAAAGTCAAATGACTTCCCAGGGACCGACCGGGCTCCTGCTCACCAGGCGCTGGTGCCTTCATGCTTGGCGGGGCAGCCAGCTTCCCTGCACGCCGCCCTTGCCTCCCCTGCGGGCCTGGGGAACACCAGCCCCACATCAGGAGAGATGGACATGGTCTCCTGCACCTATCAGCTGCAGAGGACAGCTGGGTCATGGCTTGGTCACCTCTCAGGACAGCTGCGTTTCTGGGGAGTGGGCCTTCAAGAGGCCCGACCCGGTGCCAGGCTCCGGGGTCTCCCCAGAGACCAGCTGGGCTCTCCTGGAAAGCCCTAGGGGCACCGCTCAGAGGTCTGGGGAGAGCCGGCCGGAGCAGGTCAGGAGGCGGGTGGCCAGGGGGTCTCTGTGTGTGAGAGCAGCAGCGTATGTCCGGCCAGCCCCGTCTCTGTGGAGCAGCCGGAGGGACCAGACTGACTGTCCCGAGGCTGGAGGAGCAGGAGTGGGAAAGGGCATCATGAAAGTCGCCCGTGTTTTTTTAAAATTCAGAGCACGTTTCTGATTCTTGGCTCTGTGTCAGGCCTCAGCCATCCAGAACGAGACGGACCGTGGCCCTGCCCTCAGACAGCTCACAGCCAGCCTGGACAGGCCAGCCAGCAGGTGGAGCTATTTGGTGTCTACTGTTTGGGGGCCCAGTTCCCAGGGGTGACAGGTAACGTCACCGTGGCAGGGCACACGGGTGTGTAGGGCCGCGTGGGGTCCCCTGTGGTTATGGGGGTCTGCAGTGAACACGAAGAGCCACACAGCCACACACAGACCTCCCCTCCTTTCCGGGGAGGCCCCAAAGTTCTGGTAGGGGCCCACAGTGACCTCCTGTCGAAAGTATCCCCAGGGTGTTACCTTCTCTGCTTTAAATGCCCTTCTGTCCACGGCCAAGAAGCGAGCCCGTAGTTGTGTGGCCTCCGTAACCCGCTGAGGGGGGCAGACCCTCTTCTCCTAGCAGAGAAATAGCTCCGTGTGTGTCCTAATGAAGCCATGATGAATTCAGTCACTGTGCTTGGAGTGCCTCCTTTGGGGGCTAAAGAATGGCTCCAGGCGTCTGGCTTGCCTTATTAGAATGGGTCAGGGGTCCACCCACCCAGATATGTTACCGACTTGAATGTCTTGGCTTTAAATTCAGTTCCCATCTTATGTGTTTTAACAACTCATCACCAGGTCTTCACGATGCATTATTAAGGAGGCCGTCCTCCTACAAATGTTTGCATAGCCTTGCATGTGTCCATATTAGTTCCAGCTCTCCACCGGCTGAGTTAAATGGAATCCTTTCTGGGAATGAAGCCGTCATGTCTCTGGCCAGGCACTGCCGGGGGACCCTCGTTCAAGACCCACGAGGGGCTCAGCCTGCAGGCGCTCCTCGGTCTGCTTCTAACGACACTAGCTGTGAATGTGACAAACTGTAACCGCTTTTGGGTTGAGAAAAGAAACAGAAGAAAAAGAAAAGTCTACAGAAGAGACTGGAATGGCCATGTCAACCAGTGTTAACTCAATGACAGATCAGAGAATTGCCAATAAAGCAATGAAGATCTGTGAGTGAAGAGGTTCATTGTGTTGTTATCACGATAAGAAGTAGGAAGCCCCGTGTCCTATCCCGGGATGAGGCAGCCATTTAAAATGTAGATTAATGAATAAATCAGAAGCATTCTTACTGCATGCAATGAAGTGGGAAGGATATAAAAGTGTATATACTCTGTGACCCCAATTTAAAAAATGTGGATGAGGAGCTGTGAGGAAATAAGAGTGCATGCTAAGTCACTTCAGTCATGTCTGACCCTTTGCGACCCTATGGACTGTAGCCCACCAGGCTCCTCTGTCCTGGGGTTCTCCAGGCAAGAACACTGGAGTGGGTGGCCATGCCCTCCTCCAGGGGCTCTTCCTGACCCAGGGATCAAACCCAGGTCCCTGGCATTGCAGGCAGATTCTTTACCACTACGCCACCTGGGAAACCCCTATTAGGAAATAGAGTAGTATTGTGATTGCATGTGTGTGCTAAGTCGCTTCAGTCGTGTCCGACTCTCGCGACCCTATGGGTGTGGCCCCCCAGGCTCCTCTGTCCTGGGGTTCTCCAGGCAAGAACACTGGAGTGGGTGGCCATGGCCTCCTCCTGACCCAGGATCTTCCTGACCCAGGGAGTGAACCCGCATCTCCTATGTCTCTTGCTTTGGCAGGCGGGTTCTTTACCACCAGTGTCACCTGGGAAGTCCCAGTAATTGTGATTAGCTCTGTGTAATAAGTTTATAGGTGATTTTTGCATCTTTGTATACTTTTAGGTATTTTTTAAAAATTTGTAGAATGAGCATCAGTTATTTTTATGATCCTTTTTACAGTGATTCAGACGTATTACGCATTGGTTAGGTTTCTGAGTAAGTCATTAGCCTCTGAAATTGACCTAAGGTGTCGTTTCCTTGCTGGATGTTACATGCTTCCAGGACGTGGGTGGAGTGGCTCCGAATGGTGACAGTTCCTGGTAGACCTCATCCCCCCACCCCCTTTCCCCCACATCCCCCACCCAGTGTATTTCTGGGAGCCCAAGGAGTGCGCCCTGCAGAAGCAGACGCAAGGCAGAGCTGGGCTGGGGACGTCAAGGTCTCTAAAAAGCACATGATGTGTAAATGATAGAGCAGAAATCTAGTTCACTGTGTAAGGATTCTTCCTCTCCATCTCCAGCTCCTTCCTGAGTGCACTCCCCACCCCCTACCCCCCAGGGGACAGGGCTGGTCGGTGGTCCTATCATCCAGACCTCACTGTCTGTGACTCAGCCTCCAGGGCCCTGACCTTGAGGTTGAAGTATGTGATGTCTTCAGGGGTCTGAGGCCTTGTCTCAGGGCAGTGACGGCCAGAAGTAGGAGAGGACGGTGGAGAAAGGCACTCCCCCCAGGTTCCAAGCTTTCAGCCCCAGGCAGAAGGACGGTCCCAGAGGTGACGAGCTGCCCGTCAATGCCTGAGTGCGGCCACAGGAGGCGCTGTCGGGGTGGCCCTGGGTCAGGCTGCTGCTGGGTGAAGCAGGCCAGACCTCACCTCTGTGGCCTCAAGGCCTCTGGGAGCTCCTCTCTCCGTTTAGACCGATGATGCTTTGCTGGGTTACCATTGCCGGAGAATGTTCTGGACTTGTTACTCTGAAATCTCAGAGTGTTTATGGGAAAACCAAGAACTTTTACCCACTTAATTCAGTTTAGAGCTATGTTGAGTCCATTTTTGACTTAAAAATCTGGGAGGCCAGAGCGGACACCGTGTGCAACAAGGGAGGTCGGTGCCGACGCTGACCTCTGTGGCTGTACGGCTTGTCCAGGGCGACGTCCCACCGCCTGTGGAGTCTGCTTGGTCACACTCACCGGGCAAGTGAGCTCCTGAATGTACTGTTGTTGGCTGCGCAGCTCTTTTGGCTTCATCAAAAACAGGCTGAGACAGAAAAGGATGTGCTTCCTCCCGTCTCTCACAGCCTCCTCAGTGCTCAGAGGGGTGGGGGCCCAGGGCTCCTCCAAGGATGCTGAGGGTGGGGGAGACTGTCACACACCTGTCCCTTGGGAGCTCTGGGAAGCCCTGCATCAGGCGCCCTCCATGGGGTTGGCTTTTGAGCCCCGTTCCGGGCAATGCCGGCCTCCACATGGCAGGTTTGGTCAGTGCAGGCTGTGGGCAACTGTCCCGGGCCGTCCCCCAAGCCTCCAGGGCCCTGCTGCCTGCGCTCATGCGGCCTCACTGTCTACTGTCGCCCCTGTGTAAGTTCTCCCAGCCTTTGTTCACACACCCTCCAGTGGAGGCAGGGGGTTGTGGATTGTGCTTGGTTTCTTCTATGACTTCTTGGGCCAGGGGCAGGCCCTCTCTGCCCAGACCTGCTCGGGTTCCCTCCACACCCAGCTTTGGGCACTTCCCGGTGGCACCCCGGTGTGACCTGAGGCCTGGGCTGCCTTGGATCGAGTCTGTCTTGGATTCGATCATCCAGTCTTTCAGTTCAGGCTCCGGGGTGCTGCCCCCCCGGATCCAGTCCTGATCACAGCCTGCGTGCCTCCAGGCTGAGTGAGCTCTTCTCTGCCCGTTGAGATCCCACATCCACAGTTCCTGAATCTTCCATGCATGAAGTCACCCCTCCTGTACGCCTGCTCCTTGGGGTCGTTCCCATCCCTCACGGAGGGTCCTGTGTACCAGCCTCAGCCTCGCACGCCTCCCTTTCTGGTGCCCGCTGATGGCTGGTGAGGTTGCCCGTGTTTTACCTGCACCGGTCTGGACCATGTTCTTTTTGAATGAATGAATGAATGAGTGGCTGGCAGTGGGTGCTTCAGGAAGCAGTGAGGTGCCTTCTGAGGAACTGAAATTTCTCCCAATTAAGTGCAGCGTCCTCGGTCCTGTTAAATCACCTGGACTTGACTCATCCTGTGTCCCGAGGTTACAAGCTTTACCTGCTCAGGTTTTTTGAATCAGGATGTTCTCAGTGCATCAGGGATTGTTACCACACAGATTCCAGCTCTTAATATATTCCAGTCTTTACGATTCCAGCCTTAATATAGTCACGGGCATTTAATGCCAGCGAGGCTGAGGACACCGTCTTTGTCTATAATTCTTGAAGGCAGACTTTCTTGACTCCCAGCACGTGTGGTTGGGGAAGGCGCTGGGCGGTGAGTAGGACTTCGTGTCGGATTTGTACCTCTTGGAAACATCTGTTCAGAGCAATGCAGGAAGGACTGTGTTTTATTTAGCACCTATTGATACTGTATCTCCACATGCACTAATTTGATTTGTAGGAAGGTAGTTATGCTTTTTCTGTTGGCAAATGAATCTGCTGTTGAGTGGTCCTTTCACGTAGCTGCCATAGAAAAAGTGGGTCTCATGGGCTGTGGGCTTGGCTGGGGCCCTGACAGGGCTGTGGGTGGGATGGGGGGCGGGGCCTGACAAGGCTGTGGGCGGGGCTGTAGACGTAGGGGCATGGCTATGGCCTTGGCTGGGCCTGGTGGGGCTGTGGGCGGGGCTTGGGTGGGGCTGGGGGCCTGGCAGGGCTGTCACTCTGACCAGGCTGCATTCACCTGCTGGCCGCTGATCACCCGGTTGCAGATGGAGCCATGTGTCCTGAGTCAGAAGGCCCAGGGTTTGATGCTGCTCCATTTCCAGACTGTGTGGTTTGGGACGATTAACTTTCCTGAGTCTTGGAGTTTTGTCCTCTGAGGTTCAGTTCAGTCGCTCAGTCGTGTCTGACTCTGCAGCCCCATGGACTGCAGCATCCCAGGCCTCCCTGTCCATCACCAACTCCTGGGGTTTATTCAAACTCATGTCCATCGAGTCGGTGATGCCATCCATGCATCTCATTCTCTGTTGTCCTCTTCTCCTGCCTTCAATCTTTCCCAGCATTAGGGTCTTTTCAAACGAGTCACTTTTTGCATCAGGTGGCCAAAATACTGGAGTTTAAGCTTAAGCATCAGTCCTTCCAGTGAACACCCAGGACTGATCTCCTTTAGGATTGACTGGTTGGATCTCCTTGCAGTCCAAGGGCCTCTCAAGTGTCTTCTCCAACACCACAGTTCAAAAGCATCAATTCTTCGGTGCTCAGCTTTCTTTATAGTCCAGCTGTCATATCCATACATGACCACTGGAAAAACCATGGCTTTGACTATCCTCTGAGGTGCAGATAACAAGACTGACTGTGTCATTTACACTGAAGTGAGAGGGAGCTGGGGTGGGGGGGCGCACCGGGTCATCAGGCCCAACTGGTCCGCGCTCAGGGACCTGACCTGTTGCTGCTGGTTCTGAGTCTAAAGCAATAACAACAATGATAACTGTGCATGATCGCTGCTGCTGTGGGCAGGACGTGCCTGTGCCCTGCACCCTAACTGGACCCTGCTGGTTTGGCCCCTGGGGGGGACATCTTGGGTATCTCATGCAGCGCATTTATTGAGAGAGAAATTGAGATCTGGGGAGTGGGACACAGGGGAGCCCAGGGTCCCAGGAAAGTGTGGGAGGAAGGTCTATGTGCCTGCAGGCGTGACAGGCCACAGTATTGGGCTGTGGCCTCCCCTGGGCCCACCTGGGACCCTCCCGCCACGTGGTGGTCTGTGGAGAGGACCCCTTCACCGCTTGTCTTCCTGGGACCCTCACTACAGTGTCAGCCGGTCCCCTGGGCTGTCCTGCCTGGGCCTCAGCCTTTTCTTCTGTAAGATGTGGGCAGCTCCTGGCTCTGCCCCAGGGTCCCAGGACTCCAGCCTCATAGCATAGTTCAAGGTTCACGGACTTGAGACTCAGGATACTCAGTGGAGGCTCATCACCCCCGGGACCAGTCCTGCCCCCGTGGGGTTCACTGCACCCCACAGATGTTGACAGAGCTGCCCAGGACCAGGCTTGCCCTCCTGGGCTGGCAGGGTGTGGGGCAGGGCACAGATTTTAAACCGCCATCTGCTTAGCAGAGTCTGTCTGTAATAGCAGACACCAAGGGTCCTGTGGGCGCACGTGACCTCCTGCGGTTGGGATGGGGGCAGCGCCACCCGGCCCCCCCGCCGACCTGCTGTGCCGTCTGGGGTACACTGTCTGGGCCCTCTGTGCCCTGGTCCGGGGGGTCTGCCTTGCCTGATGGGCCCACCTATCAGCAGGCTGAGTGCTGGAGGGTTCTGGGGGTCACAGCTGAGTGGTGGGGCCTCTGTTGGAGGGAGCGCTGGCCCAGCAGCAGAGAATTCCAGGGTCTCCTGGTGAGACCCCGGCAGGAGTGTGCTGACTCAGCCCCGCACACGCCCGGCCCACCAGGCTGTCCTGCTGGCCCTGCCTGCCCGGGGGTCCATGGGGCTGGCATGTCCACCTCAAGTCCTGGGTAGGGCAGGCGCAGGCTGCGGCGAGGGGGTGGGGGCAGGTGGTGGCCGACCTTGGCCGCCAGGCAAGTTTGGGGGTGAAAGGGCAGGTGTAGGGGTCAGCATGTCTCTGGAGACCCCAGGCCTCTGAGCCTTCAGGGGTGCTGATAGCATACCCCAGGTGCGGGTCATACCGGGCTCTCTAGCAGGGCACACGACTCCGGCCCTCTGGGCTGGGGGCCATGCGCCCAGGAGAGGAGGAGGTCTTAGCTGGGAGCTGCTTCACTGAGACCCCCCCTGGGTCTGCCTCGCGAGGCCCCACCCGGGGGGTGTGAAGGTGGAGGGGACAGAGGACTCCGAAGGGGACCGACGGTCTGGCTGAGGCCACAGCCCTTTTCCCGAGGGTGGCAGGCCGCGGGCTGGTGGCCTCTGTCTGCGGGCTTGGTGAGGTCTGTCTGGTGTCCTCTGCCAAGCGGCTGCCGCCAGGTTCTCGACCCCAGGTCGCCCTGCCCCCAGGGATGTTCTCTGTCCTACAGACGCCGTCTGGCTGTGACGCTGGGCAGCGCGGCTCCGGCTGGTGTCCTGTGGGCTCGGCCAGGGGTGCTGGCAGTGTCTTCCTGCCGGGCAGAGCCCCCTCACCGCACATGGCCCTGCCCACATCAGAGGCACCCTGGTACCTTGTGGTCCCCTCACTTTTGTTCCCGACAATCTGAAGTTTTCCTAGAAAGCGACTCTCATCTGGGTTCTCAGGTCAGACCTGCTGTGCGTCCGTGTGTTCGTGTGTACATGGCAGCCTCGGATGCCAGGCCTCCTGGTCTTCGCCGGCCCGTCTTCAGCTCTGCCCCAGTGGCATGCAAGGGGGTGTTCCTGGTTGTCCCTCCCTGTCCGCGGTCCCCTGGGGCCACCCAGCCTCACAGCAGCCTTCTGGGGGCCACTGGGTTCCCTTTTGAAGAGGAGGCGTCTGGGGGGTCAGGGAACGCCGAGCCCGGAGACCCCTCCTGCAGCAGGGTGACCGGTCACTCCGCAGAGCTCTCACCAGCCCCACCTGACGGTGTGCCCGGCCCTTCCTGCCCAACACCGCACCCGGCTCCACGGAAAGCCCTCTGGGGCCGTGATCCTCCTGTGGGCTCTGTCCATCTGGGTGCTCCCAGGAGTGCTGCTCTCTGTGATTCTTCTGAGCTTTCGTAATCCAGGTCTGCTTTTTCTCCTTCCCTTAATCTTTCCTGGTCCATCAAAGGAGCCAGCCTCATTTCGGGCAGGCCAGTTGACGGTCCGCCCCGTGGTGGTGTCCACTCCGTCCCGTGGGTCCTAAGGGGGTCAGTGCTCTTCCCGGTATCTCTGGCTCCTCCGGCACCTGGGCAGCGAGGACAGCCAGTGCCCTCCTGCAGATGTTTGCTCGGAACACCTGCAACGGCTCAGGGACGCACCTGCATTCCTTTCTTTTGTTCTTTCTTCTGCCTCATTCATTCCTCGGTGTTCACTGAGCACCCTGCCCTCCCGCCAGGGAGGCTCCTGGGGCCCGGAGGACTCTGGGCACCCCTCAGGGCTGGGTGTTGTTTCCAGGCTCCGTTCCCAGATGAGCGCCTGGGGTGCCACCCGGTCTTCCTGTGGTCAGAGCGAGGGAGAGCTGTCCACGCTCGACGGGGGCCGGGGCCACTGGGATGCTCCCCAGGCTCCTCGGGGACGAGAGCCGAAGGCCAGCCTCTCCGCCCGGCCTGGCCAGCTCCACCGGCCCCTGCCTGGGTGATCCCATCACCTGTGGGCCCCCAGCACCCCCTGCCAGCCTCGGCCCGCGCTGCCCTCTCCGCCTCAGACACCTTCTCCGGCTCTGCTCATCCCAGTCTGAGCTCTAATTTGGAGGCTCAGTTCAAATACGGCTTCCTCAGCGGTGCTTTCCCGTACCCTGCAGCTCTCGATGCCGGGCAGTTCAGTGGCCGCCTCCACGTGCTGGCTCTCCTGCCCCAGAACTCGCGCCCGGCCCGTGCTCCGTGGCGTGTCTGCCGTCCGGCTGACCTCACGCATCTGTCATGTCTGGGTCCCCCGCCTGCAGCACCAAGGACGAGGCTCCCTTCCACCTGTGATGCCGGGGCGTATTGACCCTGGGAGGTGTGGTTGGGGAGTCACCTCCAGCCTCTGCGGGGCCTGGCTCACGCACCTGTGAACTGCCTGCTGTGTGCCAAGGACGTGCTCGGCGCAGGTCACAGCGCTTAAAGAAGAGGCTGGGCTGGCCACTGAGGGTGAAGGGTGAGCGGGTCTCTGCACAGAAACGGAGCCACCTCTGTGGGCCGGGCTGCTCCTGCCCATCCCACGGCCCAGATGCCCGCCAGGGCCGCACACAAGAACACGTGCACGGGTGCACACACATCCCGGCTCCACTCCTGACGGCTCTGACCTGTGGGGTGGGGACCCACAGGGTCCCCACGGGTGCCCTGCAGAGGAGGGTGGACCGTGGAGACGGCAGCTCTGTGACTTTCCTGACACCTTCTCGGTCCGGTGGTCCATTTTGACTTCTGGGCTTCCTCTGAGTCTAGAGTTCTTTCTTGGATTCCCCCCAAGTTACGTGCGACACGAGGCTTTGTGAACACCGGACTTGTCCCCTTGACTCAGTTGTTTCCCTATAAGTGTGAGGGGTGAGGAGGGGGTGTGGCAGGACTTGACCCCCGGACTCCTCCGGGTCTTCTGCAGCTGTGATGCGGGCGCCTGAAGGATCCATGTTGGGCTGGGTTGGTCCTTGAACCCTCGGCCTTGGAGATGCCTTGGGCAGGTTGGGGGGGGGGTGGGTTTGGCAGGACAATGCTTCCTGCATCTCCTAACCCCATGCAGGGAGGAGCTGAAAGGTCATCTGTGTGTATGTGTGTGAGGGGAGGGGGCAGGTCACTCCCATGCCTCTGAGCCTCTGTTTCTGCATCTGCAAAGCAGCAGGGATGGGTCCTCGCCTCACAGGGGGTTAGTGATTCCCTGGAGAGTTGTCACCTGCTGGGAGCAGCCTTACCCCACAGGGGGCCCCAGGCCAGGGAAGGTCAGTAATGTTGTCCGGACTCTGTTATTACTGCACTGACACCACCCCTTCCGCTGTCTTAGCTTACGCAGAGGGAGGCCCCCCCCGCCCCCCAATCAGAGCGGGGCCTCCTGGACCTCACGTTAGATTCGGCATCACCAGGCAGCAAGTCTGATGCTTCTGCTGAAATGATCCTTTGCTCAGACCCCGCTGGTATTCATAGTTCAGACCATCTCAGCTTGTTTTGGGTAAACTTCCTGGTTCTGTCGCTTTCCCCCTCGCTGGATGCTCTTAAAGTGAAAACCTTTCCTGTGTGTAATTAAGCACCTAAGTGACAGATGCGCGTCGGCTGCCCACAACTGGAGCACGGGAAGGACGGGCTTTTGTCCTGCGCTTGTGTTTGCAGACCTGCTGCGCTCCTTGCTGACCCCCTGCTGGGATCTTTCCCAGCTGGCGTTCTGGCATCTGGGGCCTGGATGTGACCTTGGGGTCTCCGGACCCTCACCCACAGCCTGCGGGGCTGCTGGGGCAGGAGGTCTTCCCCTCTGAGGCCACCTGGGGCTCCTTGGCGCGGTCTCCGCAGAGGACTCCTGGGGGCCGGAACTGACCTCTGACCCGACGCGGCCCTGGGGCCCTCGGATAAGCAGGAGCCCCGTCAGTTCCGGGGTCCCCAGAGTGGCTGAGTTTTCATTCCCAGGGCCCCGGTGGCCAGGCCCTGAGCCGTGCCTGCGGTTGGGGTTGGGGGCGCCCCCCCCCACTTCAGCTGTGCCCCGGTGGGCCCCTGAGACGTGGCTGACCCCAGCCACTGCAGCTGAGCCCTGAGCCCTCACCCACAGGGCGCCTCCCACCCCGGAGCTCTCAGACGCCTCCCTGGGCCGTCGGGGTGGATTCCCAAACAGCGTGTGATGGCTCACACCCGCTCCTCTTCACGCCGTCACAGAGTACTTCAAGGCCAGAAGCTTAGGGCCGCGCTGGTGCTGCTCACGCACTCGGGGCAGAGGAGGGTGTACAAAGCGGCCCGTTGAATCCGTGTGGAAGCCTTCCCGGGAACAGACAGGAGCAGGTTGTTCCCATTTTACAGATGGGGAGACTGTGGCTGGTGGGAGAGCAGCTTGCCCAGGGCCTTGGAGCTGGTGAGGACACGGTGGTCCCCCCGCCCTGACGGTGCTTTTCTGAGCACACGTCCCCTCTCCTTGGCCTCCTGCGTGGCCCTTGCTTCTGGGGGAAACAGCGGGGGCCTTGCCCTCGGGTCCTCTGCTGGTTCCGGGGTGTTTTTCAGACCCCGCCTTCACCCCAAGGCTCTGGGGGGCCCCATCTCATTCCCTGGACCTCACCTGCCGTGTCTGGAAAACGGGGGTCACGCTTTTTACCTATTCTGCAAGGAAAACCCTGATTTTCTGGTGAGCAAATCATGTGGGCCCGGGGGCAGCCCCTGCCCCCTGCCTGACAAGGGGCTTCCCTCCACTCGTGGGAGAAGGAGCCAGATTCCCAGGGGGTTGAAGCTGCCCCCTCTGCTGGTCCTGTCTCATCTCTGTTCCGCCGAGACTTTGACACAACACACTCTTCCAGGCAGATCGGAAGAAGCACGAGCTGCCGCCGGTGTCTTCAGGTGGCTGTGTGCTGGGTGTCGTGCGTGAATATGTTTGCTTTTGGATATTTAGATGAAATATTGTGCCTGCCTCCACATGCCCGGCCATCTGTGGGCACAGCTTTTCCAGCATCTTGCCTGCTGCTTCTCCCAGCGTGGGGGTGTCTGTGCTCCTCCTTGTCACAACAGACTTCATGGAGAATCACGCCTCCTGTGAGGGGGCTCCCTGGACGGGCTCCCAGCCACAGCCACCTCCTCACCATTGTCCTGTGTGTGTGTGCACACGCGTGTATGTTCGCAGTTCACAGTCGCCCTGATTCCTGTCCCAGATGCCAAGGAAAGGACTTGGGAGCATCTTTTGTGGGCCCTGGGCACTTCTGTTAGATGAAGCCACCCGTCAGAGAGCTCCGTGGACAGAGGAGCCAGGCAGGCTATAGTCCAGAGGGTCGCACAGGGTCGGACACAACTGAAGCAGCCGAGCACACACCCATCACAGAGCTCCTGGAACCCATCGTGGCTGTGAGAGGAATGTTTGTTGACTCGATGAGCGGGCGTCACGTTTCCTGTCTCTGCCACCCACCTGTCTCCGCCCTGGTTCTGTTGGGGAAGCCAGAACAGACCCAGCACACTGGGCACCCTGACCTCTTGGGGCAGCAGACACATGTCTGGGGCCTTACGTTGGGTCAGCCGCCCAGTCCAGGGTGCTGCCCAAGGCGCACCCCCATTTCCCAGGTGCAGGGACCGAGTCCCGCCCAGCTATATGTTCTCTCTCTCTCTCTTCCCTGCCTGTCCCAGACCTGATGGGTGCTCAGGGTGACTCTGGGGTTCCTTTTTGGTTCATTCTTCCTCCCTGCGTGGTCCTGCCCTCTTCACATGACACCCTGTTTGCTGGGGGGAGCGGGCAGGTGGCCTGAGTGTATCATGAGCGGGGCCGGGGCCTCCAGCCAGGGCCCCCACCTGGGATCTGCCCCCAAGGGGCCCAGCATAGTGCAGGCCAGCGCGACCCCCGCCCTGCACTTGAGGTGGACGAAGGCCCCCAGGCACCCCCCTGCCGCCCCCGGCTCCTGCACCTGGGGACCGGGCAGAGGGCCTTGATTGATGTGGAGGCGTCACATGACCACCTGGAACGAGGGTGGACAAAGACCCCGTTTAGACTGACCTGGCCCTTCCCTGGGCCCCGGGCAAACGTGCCGGCGGCCGGGACAGCAGGAGGGCCGGCCAGGTTCTGCAGTTGCCTTTTGCATTTTTCTCCCTGACTCAACCCCGTGTTTTCGCTGCCGGAGTGTCTGTTTTCACTCCGGGGCTGCATGTTAACGTCTGGAATTAGAAAGTGCCCTGCATAGGAGACTGTCTGCTGATGGGGCTTGAGAGCGTCCCCCCGTGCCCGGCTGTCGGGAAGCAGGTCCTCCCGGAGGCCTCCCGGCCTGTCCACACCCAGTGCCAGGGAGACTCACAGATGCCCTTTGTCTGGATGGCACGGGGCCCTCTGCCTTGGCGCCTCTCCAAGCTGGGCCTAGACGTGGGGTGGCGTGGGGGAGTCCTGCTGGCCCTGGCCTGGCCTCCCGAGAGGAGCCTCCCCTCTTGGGGACCCCTAGACTTTTCTGAGATGAGACGTGAGCTCGTGAGCCCCTGGGCCTGGTTTTCCCATCCATAGGATGAGAGATGTCGTGATGATGAATCCAGAGTTTTCTAGCGGAGTTTCCACGAAGGATAGGAATGAGATTAATGAATAAAGGTTTTGGCTGGACGTGCTCCAACTTAAGCTTTTCTGGGAACAAGAACATGGGATTCAGATGGGAGAACAGCAGCCGGGCCTGGCCACGCAACGACTGACTGGAAGGGTGGGCAGTACTGTCCCCTTGCACAGATGAGGAAACTGAGGCCGAGGGGAGCCCCCGCCCCCCAGCTGGGCATTGGTGGGGCCGGTCCTGAGCAGCCCCCCAGGCCGCTGCCCCAGTGCACCTCCGAGCGACCGGCCCCCTCCGCTCCCCTGGCAGGTGGCCACCTGTGTCCTGATGCCCCTCCCTGAGGATCCAGAGGTTTTCCTCCGGCTGGTGTCTTGGTGTTTGGTTTCACAAGGAAGGCATGTTGGGGAGCTGTGGCCCTGAGGTGTTGGGGCTGTGGCGTTGGGACCTCAAGGGTCGGTTTGGAGGCGGCGGCTCTGCCAGCCGTCCCCGGGAAAACGCGGGCCGTCCATCACGTGGTGCAGGCCACGGAGTGTTTCAGCGACACGCTGAGCCTGTGTGTTCATCCAAAGAGAGGAGCGGATGGGCCGGAGGCGCCTGCTCCCCAGCCCACCGGTCCTGTGCGTGCGTGGAGGGCCCCTCGCTGGGGGACCTCCCGGGCCAGTACGGGGCTCCTGACTGCGCGAGCTGCCAGAGGAGACGTGTGCAAGGGGGACGGTAATGACAGTGTTTTGTTATCTCCCCCTGTTTTCTTTGCATGCTTGTTAAAACGTGGGGCCTGAGTGTCTGCGGACCTAACAAGTCCCTTCTAATCAGGCCGGAATGTTCCCGTCGGGTGCTCGAGAGATGCTTGGCTCAGACAAAGCCGTTCTCTTCCCCCAAGAAGCCCATTTGTTTAAAGATTGGCCTGTCAATTTGTGAATCAACATTTCGGCTTTTTACTCAGACACCACGCTTGTGCTGCTCTTCCCGGGGAAGGGGGACTAACACAGAACCGCTGTTTGTTGTTGGAAGGAAGTAAACTTCATCAGGTCGACTTAGATGTGTGTTTCAGATGTCACTCAGTGAGGCTTTCTTGTAATGAAACGCCGCATACAGATTCTTCCCGGGGCTCAGGGGGATTAGACCCAGTAAAAGAAGAATTCAGTCTTCCTTGCTGTGACGCATCAGAGTGAGGAGTTTAAAATCCACAATTTATTCAAATATTGATATTTCTACTTGTCAGAAGAGAGGGGCCTTGAAATTTCCACTGAGCACTGTTGTCAGAAGAATTGCAAGAAATGTGTCAGATAATTCATAAACGGAGTTCACTACTGTGAAATCAGTTGGGAACAGGGAAAAAATATATTCTTGTCGATGTAGAATAGGGCAATATAACAGAAAATAGCACTCACGTTTCCATCATGTCAAGCAAATGCTCAATTTGGGCCAGGTATTTTTTTTTTAAACAGCCTGCTGCTTCTAGAGCAGCCTAGAATGCATGAAAAATGTTTTGAGTTCTGCTTTGTAGACAAGAGATCTGTTTGTTGTTTTTTCCCCTCTGAGACCTCTATTTCCCATCCGGCAGGAGCCAATCCGAAGGCAGCTGCTGGCGGGGCTTGGCGAGCAGGCAGCTCTGCATACGGTTTGCATTAAGGCCCTAAAAAGCTGTGAAGAGGCGGGTAATGATGTAAAGGGCCAGTGTAAATTCCAAACTGTTGATAGCAGAGAGAGGCACTCCGCAGCCCCTTCCCAGAGTCCAGCCTGTGTTTTCCCCCACTTGGGAGCCGGGAGTGGGGGCAGGTTCAGGCACCCAGGGATCTGGCACAGTTGAAATTCTTGGTTCCGGGGGACCTCCCCCCGAACCTGTCTGCGGTAGCTTTAGGGGGCAGGGAGCTTTCTGAGCTGGGGGCTGTTCCTTGGGCAGGACCTGGTGGCACCCGCTTCTCCCAGGGGAGTGCTGCCTGGGCGGACACGTGTTCCCGGGCATGTGGGTGGGTATGGGCACCCTCTGCGTGTGCTGCCCAAATCACGAGAACACGAGGCCAGGAAGAGCGGTGGCCACGGTCCTCACGGAGGCCTGTGGCAGCGCCTCTGCCGGTGCCAGGTGCTCCTTCATTTGTGAAGCTCCCTGCAGGCCACCAGGGCCCCCTGCGTGTCCATGGGTCCACCCAGGGGGCCTGGTTCTCGGCCGCGTACATTCACGTGGGAGCCTGTTCCCCCCCGAGTCTGCTGTGGAAGCTTATCCCATCTCTCGCACCAGCACGTTGGCCACAGTGGTTCTGAACTATAGGTTCCCTGTCTGTCCCTGCTGTCCTGAGAACAGACAGGACCCCCCCCCCACCCCGTCTCCACTTCCAACCCCACACCCACAGAGGGTGGAGTGGCCGATGGAAGCAGAGACCTTTCCCAGGGGGCCCGTGGTCACTCTTCCCGGCCTCGGGGACCTGGGTGGACACGGGGGTTTAGAAACAGGCTGCTGAGGGAGAAGAAAGTGTAGGAGACTTGATGGTGCGGAGGCAAATGGGGCCCCGGGTCTGAGACAGGGAGGGTCAGCTGGGCAAGCCAGGGACGGCCCTGCCTCGAGGCCAAGGCTGCGGATGCGGTGCTGTGGTCAGAGTGGCCAGGGGATCAGAGGGCTGCGGGTGGGGGTTGGTCTGGAGGGCAGGCACAGAGAGGGCTGTGGAGTGGGGCTGGGCGGCAATGCCGGGGACGGTGCCTTCGCGGCCGCACTGGCTCCTGAGTCTCGGAGCCGGATCTGTCCTCCGTCAGCCGTGTGGGCCTGGCGGCACCTCTGCTCAGTAGGAGCGGGTGTGCTGAGCTGTGGCCACGAGGAAGCCGTCTGAACCCTCCCCTTTGACCACATGACTGCCCAGCAGCCAGGTCTGTGCGCGCATCCGCTGCTGAGCAGGAGGCTGCGGGCTCGGACGCTTCCAGGGTGCGTCCGCCAGCACCTGGGACACCTTGGTCGCCTTATCTGTGAACCTGGGGAGGGACAGAGCGTGGGGAGGCGGGGGCTGGCGGGTGCCCTGGGAGCAGGGGAAACCCGTGAGCAAGTCACTGGGATTTGAAGAGGGAGATCGGGCCTAGAGTTACGCTGTGAAGGCACTTTCACTGAGATCTGCTGAGTATCTGTCCAGTGGATGGTGGGGCGGGACCGTCTGGACCCCTTGCAATTCAGACTTGAGGATTCTGTGCATCCGTTTCTGCCTTTGGTTTGTGAGATATGAGTGCCCGGCCGTACATGTATGTATGTGTATATGTGTGTGTGTGTTTATCTTCTTAGTGTTGTAAATGTTTGCCCAGTGAACTGTGGCAGGGGCTGGGGGGGCCACAGCAGTGTCCTTTCTGCAGACGACGGGTGCTGTCCGCCGGCCGGCCCGCACCGGCCTGGGGGCCGTGAGCGTCTGTGCTCAAGGCTGGGGTGTCGGGTGGTCCCGGACGCCCGTGCTCTCACCCACGAGCAGAGCCCTGGGGCCGCGGACCGGCCCCGGGCGGGCTCGTTAGCACGGCCTCTGCGCCTGCCCGCGGCGCCGGCCGTCTGCCGGGTGCTGGCGGATCTGTCATTGGCGCCCAGCAGAGCCCGGCCCTGACAGTGAGGAGGTAAACGCTCCTGCCTGAATCCCCCATTAACTTTGTGAGGCGTATTGATTTCTTGTAAAAATAATGATATTGACAGGCCTTCCAGGAGTAATTGTTTCCAGAGCGCGGAGGTCAGCGTGGCCAGGAAGGGCCGGGAGTGGGCTGCTTGGAGGCTGCCTGAGCCCCTGGGGCGGGTGCCCCTGGTTTGGTGGGACACCCCCAAAGGGGACCTGGGGCCACTCCTGGGCGTCCAGGCCGTGGACGGTGTCCCTTGGAGAGTCTGTGGTCAGTCCCGGGGGGCGGGTGGCGGGCAGGCGAGCAGGCTTGGATGGGTGGGGGTGGGAGCCTGGCAGACTCGGAGCCCGTTGGCCGCCGACCTCACAAGGCAGCGTTCCGTGTGCGTCTCCCAGGCTCGGCTTCCAGACTTTATTAAAGTTGCTCTTGGGCTGAATTTTAAGGCTTGGCCGCGGCTCCAGAGGCAGCTGCCAGGCCAGGGGAGTGACAGCCTGGGTTCCCCCCCCCCCCCCGCCCCCCAACCACATCCCATGCCCAGAGGCCTCTGTTTCTGGGGAGGGTCAGCTCCTTCCCCCAGAGCACAAGGGAGATGGTGGAGAGGGAGCCACTCTGGGGACCACAGGGCCAGCTGGGGGCCAAAGAAGTGGCCTAAGATGGTCAGTGGTGTCTTCGCAAACCTGGTGTCCCCAGCGAGCTGCTGGTCTGAGGGGTGAGAAGCTGGGGACCCCCTTCCCGTGGACATGGGGTAGGCTTCCTTGCAGAGAGGCGGCCCCAGAGGGTCCAGCCCTGTCAGTCCAGAGCGGCAGGCACTGATGCGGTATTGCAGGCAGAGGCATTTTCCAATCCTGGATATGCGAAAAGGATGAGAGAGCTGCCCTCTCGGAAAAGGAACCCCAGGCTGCTCGTGGGCAAAGGCCGAGTGCCAACAGAGGGGCAGAACCGCTTTAATTCGGAGGGAGAACCTTGGCGGCCTCCGCCGAAAATCAGGGGGGCAGGCCGCGCCCCAGTCTTCCGCTCAGACCAGATATCGCTTATAGCAAATGTACTTTTCGTTTATCTCGAGGAAGAAGTTACTTAAAAGAGGCAGTTGCGCGGCCGTCAGCTTTGCCAGCGGCTGGGCCTGTGCACCGCGTGTACTGATTGCAAACCAGCGGCCCAGCTCCGGGAGGATGGTGGCGCTCTGCGCCTCGATGTCCGCGGTGTGGCGGGAGGGGGCGGGCGCGGGCAGGCGGCCACGCGCGCGCCTCGCTGGCCTCTGTCCCCAGTCTCTCCTGTGTGTCTTCCCCCAAATGAGGGGAATCCGATCAGTGGCGCTAACGAACTGCAGCCATGGCTGTCAATGAGCCTGGCCGGCAGCGGTGGCCGTGCCAATACTGGCTGAGCCTGCTTCTTGGAAGAGTTGGTTCGTGTCGCTCAGGGGGCGGCCTGTGCAGGTCCACCCCTGTGCAGGCGGAGCCCCCTCCCCGCGCTGCTTAGAACGAGATTTGTGTTCGCCCTAATCCAATAACCATCGCCCAGGACGCCCCATGTCGCTCTGCTGGGAAATGGTGTCCAGGCTTGTAGCAACATCTAATGGGTATTTAGGTGCAAACTAGCTGTGAAGTGTTAAATATTTACATGTGGAATGCCAATAGTAATTGTCCACTTTATCTGAGCTAGCCTAGGGAAATGTCTTATTTGTTTCCATGTTACTTCAATAAACAGAAAGCTGGAAAATCCTCCCGCTATTTCTTGGGGGCTTAGAATTAATAAAGCCAGGCGGTATAAAATATGTGCTTTGGGTTTTTGAATGATCACTTCTGCACCAGGTCATATAATACGGTTTTAACTCCATGTGGCCTGTCTATTAAGCAAGACAGGATGAGCCTCACAAATAATAAAAAATATTTATGCTTTTCCTAGTGATACTAACAAGGTAACATATCAGAGCAGAAATGGCAGGAGAAGAATAAGGTAACTGTGTCTTATGAATTCACGGCTCAGTGGGATCCCGGCCAGCCCCCATAAACACCCTAGGATTCTCTGCTCCGTACTGCTATTATTCCACAAATTGTATTTTTTTTGCTTTTTGTTTGTGAAATCTGAAGTGTCATAAATGCCTCCGTCTCATCTATATTTGATAGTTAATATTAGTCTCAACCAGGAAAGTGCACTTTACATGTGACAACATACGATTACCTGAGAGTGTTATTGCAAAGGAAAAAATCAATACCGATTTATAATTCACGATCGCAGTCTATCAGTTTTTATGGCTCTCTATCCAGTCTCATTAATTTTTTATTATGATTGACTGAAACTGAAAGATTTTTAACATGTTTCGCTGTTATTTATTCAACCTTAATAATTAAATAAACCTTAATTGGCTGTATTTCGAGGCATCTCGGCGCTGCGGCCAGGAAGGGTTGGGGTGACCATCCATTTTTAATGCGGGCGCACCTCACGTTTTCTTCTGAGGCGGCTCAGGGAAGGGGGTCTGCTGTGTACCATCACCAGAGTGAGAGAAATAGGTTTTGTCATCACCTAATCAAATTCTGTTTAAGAGGAGACCATTTGTTTTAATTCAAAATATAAATTATCGATAGCGCCGAGAGGAACGTAATAAAATATTCCTGGAGCAACGTGAGTCCGCGCCGTGTACCTGCGTGGAACTTTGATCAGCGGCTAATATCTTGATTAATGAGGCCAAGGGCCCCGTTGCACGGAGAGCTGCTGGCAGGGACGCCCTCGCCCGGGGTCTCCCGATTGGTGGTTAACAGGTCCCTTTGAAAGGTGATTGACAGATGGAAAATTGCACTTTCAAATTTCATCCGTATTCATTTCAGTTGTTCTTCTACATGTCAACCGCTTCCCGTCTCTGGCAGGCCACGGCTGTATACATTAGCTGTTCCCACAGTGAGAAAAGAGGGAAGACAATCCCGTACTTGAGCATTCTGAAGGAAAATCAATCATGTCATAAGTGAGAAGTATGGATAAGTTTGAACTGTGGCAACTTTCATCATTTCATTTCTGGCCACGCTGGTGGGTTTCTGAGTGTCCAGGCTTCGTGAGGCAACCCCAGCTGCATGGGGAGAATAGTCAGGATAATAGAGTTGGGCTGAAAGGGAAATGTTCTTTTCCCTGGTATTTGTCAAGGAAGGTTCTCGTGGTTTTACACAGAAGAAACATCAAACCCTAGGATTATATACACTGGACGTTTTGACAGAACTGAAAAAAAGGCTTCTATGGACTATGACGAGGGTAGACCGACCCTTCTCAATCAGACGATTGGGCTTCAGTCTCATGTTTTTTTTCCAATTTTTGTTTGCGCTGGACTCTTGACTGTCAGCCATTTCTAGGAGGGAGCCTATTGTTAGGGCCACTTGAGAACTTCCGGGGCATCCTCTGGGTCAAGAGAGATGGCTTGCAGGAGGATGTGCTCCCCCGGGGAGGACCCACCCTTGTGCCCATCTCCATGGCAGCTTAAGGGGCAGCCTGCAGGGAAGGGGGCGGAAACGCAAACTTAGAGGAATCTGTAGCTGCCTAATCGGATCTATATGCAGTCCTGAGCAGGGCATCATTGTGTATTGGAAATGCTGTGAAAACTGTGGGAGATGAACATGTTGCAATTTCACCATCTTGTTCTTAATATTATTGAAAGAGAGCTCTTCTTGGCAGTAATAAATTTAACACAAAAATCAAATACAAAACAAATTTATTCTTCCAGAGCTGATGCCCCAGTCATTTCTTTCTTGTCTTGCATTAAGCTTTAAAATCAACTGTCACTCCCTATCGATTGCATCTGAATTGTTATCTATATTTCTCAAAAGCGCTCTTGACAGTTAATACAGTGTAAATTATAATCTGGGGAAATGCCGTTTGTGTTCGCCAGCAAATTGCTTAGATTCTGAGCAAGGCTGCTTTTATTTGCCATTCTCTTCTCGTGGCCATCTATTTTAGCAAGGATCATTCAGGCCAAATTATTCTAAATTTACACGCCGCTAGTATGTAAATCATATTGTGGAAATCACTTTTGGAATCACGCTAGGGTGTGAGGCAGAGCTTGAGAGTCTGAGCGCTGCATTAATGAAACAAATATCACCTCGGGGGCCCGCCCCGCGGAGGCGGCCGCCAGTGCCCCGGCAGCTTCTGAGGACTTGTCTGCCTTAGGTGTGGATGAGCTCAGTTTCGTGGGCTTCGGGGCCTCCGGGCGCCCTGCCTCCTTCTTGGAGAGGCAGTGCCCTGGTTCTCATGGAGCCACGTGGTCCCAGGGGTAGTGGGGCCCCCATCCTCCAGAGATGGGACCAAGGGCCCCAGGGGGTGCTCAGGACTCCCCTTCTCTGATTTCCTCATGGAAGGAGCAGCCAGACCCAGGGGTGCTCCCTAAGAGAAGTGGGCCTTGGGGGTACAAGCCACAGAGGCCGTTAAGAATTTCCTAGTAGCCACATTAATGAGGTAAAACAAAACAAATGAAATAATCTCAATAATACTTAAACTCGTAGCACTAAGAGCCTATCATTTCAATATATAATCAGTATCTAAGTTCAGGCTTCCCTGGTGTCTCAGATGGTAAAGAATCCGCCTGCAATACAGGAGACCTGGGTTCGATCCCTGCGTTGGGAAGATCCCCTGGAGGAGGGAATGGCAACCCACTGCAGTGCTCTTGCATGCGGGGTGCCATGGACACAGGAGCCTGGCGGGCTATGGTCCCAGGGGTCACCGAGAGTAGACGTGAATGAGCGACTCAGCCTGCGTGCAGGTTGAGATGCAGACGGGTTTCTCCTTGCTGAGTTTCAGAAGCCCAGCCTGTGCTGGCTCCACCCCTGCAGCTGGAGCGCCCACCCCGTTTCTCATGCTCAGCTCCCCTGAGGCCATGACCCCCAGGTTGGGCGACACACCCCAGGGTGTCCTGTGGTCCCGCTGCCGCCAAGGCTAAGACAGAGCTGCTTTCCTCCCCGTCCCTCTCGCAGGCCTCCAGCCCAAACCCGCTGGGGCCCAGGGCAGAGAAGGGATAGAAGTGGGACCCCCGGGGCGCGAGGTCGACGCCCTCTTCCCTGGGGGCGCAGGTGTGGCGGGTCATTTACCCAGGCAGGCCAGACTTGCTCTTCGTCTCGCTTAGCGGTGACGGGATCCCGTTGTGGATAAGTTCGGGTTTCCTTCAGAGTTATTTCATGATTACATACTTGTAGCTTTTCCTTCCTCAGTGAAAACCTGACAGATGTAATACAGGGAGCTATTTCAGGAGCCACTTCTATTCCTTTAGGAATAACTAATTATACACTCATTTATTCATTCCGGAAATATTTACTGAAGATCTATTAGTCTGAGGCAAGGTGGTTACAATTCAGTTCCTGCTCTGATGGTGGATGGATGGATAGGTCTAGGTGTCTGTACTTCTCCGCATCTGCACAGAGATACAGGAAAGTAAAAACGGACAGGCAGATGGTTATCTATCGACAGACCTGTGTCTCACGATTTGTCTGTGTGTCTGTTCATTGTCTGTCTGTAGATAGGTCTAGCTATCGATACCGGTTCTGTGTGAACAGCTGTCCCTCTGGCCGGCCAGCCCCATACCTGCACCCCTTGTATCCCTGAGTGTGTTTGGCAGGACGTGGGGAGCTGAACACAGAAGTGTTGGGGAGAGATGACTCTGGGGGTGGCCTGGGGCGGCATGGGACACGGGGGCCTGGGCCCCCTCGGGCACAAGCTGAGAAGGGCATTCTAGGTAGAGGACATTAGTAGGAAAAAGTTGGGTGCCTAAACCGCTTCCGCTGATGGTGTCGATAACTCGGGGAGACATCCTGTGATCCCTGCGTTCAGGAGTAGCAGCAGCTTTCCGGGGAGCCCTTTGAACTGCACACGGCATTTGGGGGGCCGAAGGGGTGGAGGGGGAGCAGGCGGGGGCCCTGCTGGCCAGTCACCATCGCGCGACTGTCCTGTTTCTCACTTTAAGGTGGACGGCGGTCCCCGAGTCCTCTCCCTGGTTGGGCGCTGGGACTCCTGCGGCGGCTTTTGTACAGTAGGACCCCGCTGGGATCCTTGCCCCCCAGGGCCTCCCTGGGATCCGGACCGCCCCGTGCCTGCGGCGGGAAAGCACCTCTCAGAGCTGGCAAGGACGGGGACCTTCCTCCCAGCGGCACACCCTCTTCAGGTCCTGCGTTCTGTGGGTAGTCATCCGTCTAAGGGGCATTAGGAAGTGGCCCAAGAAACACTTTTAAGATCGTCGTGTGACACGTGTCCTCCCAGGGGAGGTTCAATACTTGACAGTTTGACTTTGTCAAATGGGGTTGAGCCTGAACTTTGGGAGGATGCAGTGCTATCTGCAATCTCTTTACTCACAGAGTTAGTGCACAAGTGTTTTTCGGAGTGATGGAGGGGATATCTGAGTGAATAGAGAGAAGGGAATCAAATGGCCATGGCCACTGCATACAGCCTTCTGGGTCATCCCTCACGAGAGACTGTCAGTCCAGGGTCTGGGGGCCCGCAGGGGCCTTTCCACACTCCCACTCTGTACAGAAAATCATGACTTTGGAGATTGGTCTTGTCGTTCGGAGATCACCTTTGTGCAAAATATTAGCTGGAACCACGTGCAGTCGCCAGTGTGTGGTCACTTTTGACCTGTAAAACTGGTGGCTCCCAGTCGCAGGCCCATGGACGCAGATGGAGGCTGGAAACCAAGGCTTCAGAGAGAGGGTGGGTCAGCCCAAGGCGTCCGTCGAGGCCTCGGAATCTTTGGCTTTGCTGTCGGTTGCGTTGCTTCTAAGACTTGTCAGCGTTTTTCAGTCCAGATCCTAGAAGACGATGGTGATGAAGTTCACAGAGACTCACCTGTGACTCTTAACTGTTTCCAGAGCCCCGTGACTCGGTGACGTAGGCGTGTTCAGAGGGGCTTGTCAGGCCTAGAAGAGGGGCAGGGGCAGCCGGCGGGGGGCTCTGGCCTGGCTCCCCGTCGCCGTGCCGGGTCTAGCCGTGCAGGAGTCCTGGGGCCTTGTTCTGCTTTAACGTGTTACCGACCCGGGTCTCGGGTTACGGGAGTTCTTGTCACACACTTAGTTACACTCTCATAAAGGCTCCCACAAAAAACACTCTAACAAGCTAACGGTCCCTGCTCGATGGGACCGAGCGGAAGTGTAGTCAGGTAGGCCTTGACCGTGGCAGGGAGACTAAAGATAGTTATCAGAACACGGGGGATGCGGGGCCTCCCTGTCGGGCCGTCTGTTCCGGGGCTTTCCACAGCTCTGGGTTCCATGGTGAATGTCTTGTTGGCTGTTAACACCTCGTTATAAACGGTCCCTTACAGCTGAATCTCGCCATCTTGAGCACCATGCTTCAGGAGACCGGGTGGCCACTGCAGGGAAGACCACGCGCCCAGCTCCCTGAGTCCCAGCTGCCTCAGAAAGGATTAACTCAAGAGTTATTAAAGCGTTGGCGCCACCCAGGAGCCAGCATACTTGGAGTTGGTTTGACCGTCTAACTGAGAAGCTGGAGAGAATAGCTGCGGTGTTGAGCCAGGATAAAAAAGTTCTCAGGAACTCACGCCCCTGGCTGAGGGGCTGTGGGGATAACTGACTAGGCGCATTGCTGTAGGAGTCCGCGTGATGACCCCAGATGAAGTAGCTCACTTTCCGTTTCCCCCAAACCCTCTTGTCCAAGAAGGTAACAGGTTGTTCCCATAATAGGCATCGACTCTCCATGCTGGTCAGTAACTCTGGGCATGAAGGCGTAGCTCTGGCTGCCGTGAAGTGAGTTTATTGTGAGGAAGGGCTTCATAGGTAGGAGGTGCTGAGACAACGTGAGAACGTCCGATAGCTGGAAGACTGCGTGCTTCTCCAGACGGCGGTTTTCCATCTGGCCACGCTGGCCAGGGGCTGCGTCGGGCCTGAGGTCTGCTGTCAGTCAGGGGTCCCCAACTGTGCACGGCAGCCCTGGTGACCAGCGCCCACCCCGACTCATTAAACCTAAGCAGACTGTACCGAGGGCGCCACTGTGCGATTTTAATATTTGGTGCATGTGACAGGATCATTTTAGTGATTTGCAGGATTTATCTCCTCTTAAAAGTACTGCCTAAGGCTACTCTAATTGGTAGGGAAGCAAATTCCCTCTTCTCCCCCTGTCAGTCTTTGTTTTATTTACTGAGAACTGCCGAAACCTATTTACACAATAATGAGGATAAATCACCCGGATGCTTTCAACACAAAGAGAAATGTGGCACGAGCTGAAAGCTGTACAATTAAAACAAAATTCCAGATATTCCTGAAGTGGTGTGTGCAGTTAGGGAGCGCAAAATAAAATTAAGACAAATGGTAAGACTGCAGCCTGGACCAGCTCAGGAAGCTAATCAGAATCAGAATTCTAGGGGTATTTTATGATGGGCAATTTCACTTGAAACGGCAATGGGGTAAATGCCTGTGAGTCACCATCAATATTTGTAATAAAAATAAACAATCATGCATTCCTCCAGCCTGCAAATAAACAGGGTAAGTTTAGGCGTCATAATTATGACATCGCAGGAGTGGCGGTAAGTCATGTGAGAACGTCAGCCTCGTGACCGCAGGCTCTGCTTGTTCCCAGCAAAGAGGGCCACCCGCCACTTGGAGGAGACACTCCAAATGTACTTGACTGTGTGACCTGGAAGGACCCACTTACTCAGATGTCAAGAGTGTCCTACATTTGAGGAAGGTCCTTACTGGAGGGCATGCCACGGAGACGTACCAGCCAGGAGACTCATGCACAGAAGCCGCCCTGAACTTGGCTGTCATGGGTGTGCTGGGTGTCATGGCGGATGCTTTCCATGACCTCCAGGTTGGCCTTAGGATCTTGGCCACCCTGCCCTGAGGTTGTCACGGGTTGTCCCCTTGGATAGGGGCAGGTCACGTCGACTGAGGAAGTTTAGGAGCTGACTTCCAAAAGCAGTCTTGGACAGGAAACATTGGAGTAACCCACATACCACATGCCCCATGGATGTTTGCAGAGGCAAAGCCTAAACGCAGGACGGCCGATCTGGGCGGCTGTTTAGGAAACGTGAGTTTCTAATGAGAGACGTTTGAGCTTGGCTTCTTAAAGTGATGAGGATGGAGGCTCTTCGGTACAGCTTGTGGCTCCATGAGGCTGGAGGTTGGGGCCCAGGCCTGGCTTCGGCCTGCTTCTGGCCAAGCTTCCACACCCCTGGCGGCTGGACGAGAGGGCTCGGAGAAGTTTCTGGTTCTCACCGTCGCGGGAGCTGTGCTTTCCTGCTGCTCTTCTCCGCTCGCCCCTGCTGCCCCCGCCGCCCCCCTGGCAATCACTGCCCGCCTCTTAGGTTATGAAACAGCCTGCATCGCTCTTCGCATCCTGACAGCTTGGGTGATGGCTGCTCACTTATCCCAGGAAAAAAAAAAATAATTCACATAAGCAGATTTTAGCACATTTACCGGGTCTTTTAACTTCATCTGACACTGTTTGGATGGAAGATGAGAGAAGTATATTTTTATATCCCAGGGGAGTTACTTTATGATGACTCTTTCAAGGTGAATATTGGCATTTATTTAGCCTGAGCAGAAAATAAAAAGGAACATATAGGAGCGTGAACATAGAAACACTGGAGTCAGCAAATAGTATTTTATTTTGTTGCTTTGAATCGCTGTCCCTCAAACACCGCTAAATCTAAGTTAATTTAAAGTTTCTCTTGAGGAATTCATATCGAATTAAAGTGTTTCTCTGCAGTGATGACAAGAGCTGGGAACACATCTGAACTTCCTCCAAATGATGGTCTATTTTTGCAGTCTCCCAAGATTTGCCTTTGTGGACCTATTCCACTGTCTTTGAGAGAAAATTAATTTAACTAATGACAGCTCAGACTAAAACATCAATCAAGAGAAGAGGGAAATAACATGGCAATCATTGAAGAGAAGAGCGTGGGGACAGGGCCTGGCCCCCGTGCCGGCGCTGATGGCCTGGCCTTGCCTCCCGTTGCCGGCACCCAAGGCTGATGCCCTGTTTCCCTGGGTCCTGCAGGTGTGGTCCCCACGTGGCCGGGCTGTCCCGATGGTGAACTGGCGAAGCCACGTTTTCCCTCCTGGGTTTCCCTCGCAGGCCACCACTGCCTCCACGCAACCTGTCCGGAAGGTCTTATTTCATTATGTTTTAACCCAGCGGTCCGTAGTCCTTGCAGCCTGGCTGGAGTTACCCTTGGCCCTGTCCTCGGGCGGCACCTTGGACCATGCAGCGTGGACAGGAGAACCGTGCCCGCCGGGGCTCCCTGGCACTCTGCCCATGTGGACGGTTGAGAACATTTGAGCTGTTCTCATTGGCAGTGCCGATTTCGCCGAGTCCCCACCTTATTGATGCCGGCGCCGATTTATGAATGATGGAGTGGGGGACGTTGGCTATCAGAGGTGCACCGTGTAACTCTTAATAAAAGATGAAACAGGGAGAGGAGGCAGCGCTGGTTTCTGACACGCTGCTGATAAGGCGCCCACGGCTGCGGAGGGGGGGGCGCGGCAGTGACAGACGCCGAAGGGGGCCCCGGACACGTGTTGATCTTCCCGGGCGACACGTGGCCACGTGGAAACGCCGCATGCGGGACTTTCCACGGGTCGGACGCCCAAGGCGCCTGCCCCGTCCTCGAGGGCATCCCTCACCCGGGGTGCGATCCCCGGGACAGGCGGGCTGCTGGAGGCGCGGCCCTGGCTCCTGGGCGCAGGGAGGAGGCGGCAGGCAGCGAGCTGTCAGTTTGAGAAATGAGAAGTCTAAGAGGCTGGGACCAGCTTGGCAGATGTGCGAGAGGAACGGGGGAGCATATTGATCAATTAAATATGCAAATACCTCAGCAAGGAAAGACAGAGATGAATAAACTGACAGAAACATCAAACTGCACATTAATGATGCCATGAAGTGCCCGGCCCAACAGTTTAGTTTTAAATAAATGCCACTTTTCCAAAGTCGGTTTATAAGGCAGTGAATGGCTCGAGCGGGGCTGGGCACACGAACGGCCGGCTTCTGGAAGCCGGGTCCCACCTTGGCGGAGGGGCCTGCCCGCAGCCCAGCCTCTCAGCCCGCGAACAAGGGAAGGAATTCAGGTTTCCCTGCGACAATAGCCCACCGATACCCCATTGTTCCCGACTTTTTGAGGCTGTTTCTGGATCGTTTCCTTTCTCAGCCTCCCCAAAGAAAGCCTGATTGTTTGAGGCCAGACTTCGCTGGCCGCCTCCTGCCCGCGGGTGAACCCCGCAAACCCGGGGAACCCGGGTTAGATTTCATCCCTGCACCGTGGGCCCGGCCAGGCGGGCTCCCTACCTTTTTGTCCGTGACTTTGACTCTTTGAAAGGCACCTAATTATGACTTAGCTCCTCAGACTAATGAAATTATCGTCTTGTTCTCCTGCTTCTCTACTGTTGTCAAGACTTTGAAACATGATCGTTTAATTACTGACACCTACTGTAGCTCATTTTATGCATGCAGAGCTAGAAAATGCTTGTCTCTGGGAGCCCGACAGGAGCGGTGAGCTCTGCCCTTTTGGCTGCGTGTGTAAAAGTCCTCTTTTCATATGAAAATTTAATACAGCACCAGGTCAGCTTGGGCTCTCTCCTGCTCAGCAGCCCCAGATTCCCCGTCATTTATAGCAGAATTATTTGAAATTCCTAGCTGGGAAAAGGGCAGGAATGGCGGCGTGTGGAGGAGGCCCGAACAAAACCCCAACCAAGTTCAATGCTATCTGCCCCTGGCCGCCCACGTGCTTGCGGAACCACGAGTGGCCCCGTCACAATAAACGGGGAGAAGTAAGATGTCATTTCGAGAAACTGGGGAAAATATTCAGACTTTGACATTTGGGCTGTTTTTCCACTCTGATAACATCAAAACTTGTACTTCTTGATA
>NC_069680.1:30910000-30942500 GCF_023699985.2 Odocoileus virginianus | reverse complement strand
GCGGGAACAGCATTAAGGGTACGGCCTACTTTTATCGCTGTTTTTTTTTTTAAACAGGATATTCTTCAGTTAATTCGTCTCGGTCGCTTTCCTTAATTCTTTGAACGTCTGCTCAGATTAAGGGTGAGGAGATCTCATCCTTGAATAGGGGAAGGAAGGGCTTGCTGTCTTATCTGTATGAGGACAGGGACATGATTGTGGAACTCACTGGGGTGTGCTGCTGGTGGTCAGCTCCCTCGGGGCCGTGGAGGCCGTGGGTGGGTGTGGATGGAACCCTCTGACCAGGAACTCCGCTGGGGGCAGCTGGAGAGAGAGGCAGGGCGACCCAGCTGGGAGGAAGGTGGGTCCCAGGTCAGCCTGCAGGTGGGAGCTGCCTGCTGGCTGCACCGGGGCGTCTGCCTGCTCCCGGGACGCCGCCGTGGGGAGCCCTCTAGTGGGGACTGGTGGCACTGCGGCCTCTCTGACAGCGAGGATGTTGTCCCCCTGGACCCCCAGCTCAGGGTGGACCCCGCCCCAGTAGGAGGAGAGTGAAGTGGGGGACTTCGCAGTGGGCCCCGAGCGCGGTGATGGGAGCACTCTCGCCTGTCCATGTGCCAGGCCGAGGTGACATGCCTGTCCCCTGCAGAGCAGGCAGGACCTTCCGGAAGGTGCCGAGCGGGCGCTGGTCCTGTCCGCTGACCCTCCTGGAAAGTTGCTGCGGAGTGGTGCTGACCGGAGGCCGCCTCTGCTCCTGGGGCTGCAGCGGGAGGTGGGTGGGGGTTTCCCGGCTGCGTCCTCTGCGTGTCACTCCCTGGCCCGCGCCCTGCCATTTGTAGGGTCCTGTGTACATTCCGTGCACGCTGGCGTTTTGACAACTCTCTTACCTTTTTTGTTTGTAATTGCAGAATCATAAAATATTTTAATTTCAAGGTTAGCAATTTTCTCTTGCATACTTAATTTATAATTAGCTGGTTTATAAACCTGTTCTGCGAATATGATTTTACTGTTGCCAAATGTTCTTCATGAATAATTAAGGGCAAATCCCTATTTATCAAATTATTAATATACCTAATAGCCTTGTTTTCGTAAACAATGCATTGGAGTTGGATTTAAAGGAAGCCCTTCTCTGAGGGATCTGGTGTTGGGTTCCCACCGTGGCGAGGACCCTCTCGGGGTGTCTGCACAGAGGAACGCTTGTGCTGCGTCGATGTCACGCCCCCCCGGGCTTCTTTCCTCCACAAAAGCCCAGGTATCAGTAGCTGGACAAACACAATGGCCATTCACCGGTGGGACTGGACTCTCCGGCCCTGCGAACAATGTTGTTACTTGTTCCAAGCAGTTCAGTGGGAGCGTTTTTTGGAGGAAATGTAACAGATGAAACCGTCCTTTCAGCCTTTCAAGGTCTTTTTTCGGCATAATCCTCCCCGCCCTCACCATCCGCAGGGTCCTGCTTTTCAAACTGGGAAAGTGACTTTCACGTGCGAGTTGGACCCACGGACATAAAGAGCCATGGTCCCGGCCCTCCAGCTGGGTCACCGGGATCCTTGAGGATTTGGGTCCAGAAGAAAGAGGAAGAGTTCCAGAACGTGGTTCAGTTGGAAGGGAAAATGAAAACTCATGTGGGGCGTGTGTGTGTCTGTGCGAGTGTGTGTGCGTGGCTGTGTGGAACACTCGCCCGGGGTGTGTGTGTGTGTGTGTCTGTGCCAGTGTGTGTGCGTGGCTGTGTGGAACACTCGCCCAGGGTATGTGTGTGTGTGTGTGTGTGTGTGTAACACCCAGCGTGTGTGCACATGCGTGTGCGACACTCCCAGGTTCTCGCGGCCCCGCCTTCCTCCGCGCCCGTCAGCTTCACCAAGGCCCACAGAGCTGCTCCCTCTTGCTGTGCCAGTGCCCACGTCAGCTTCTCACCCCCCGGAGGTCCCCAGCTGATGCCTCTCAGTATTTCCAACAATCGGAACAACAAGCGAGCCTGTGACGCTAGTTCAGGACTGTCTGCTCAGCATCAGACTTGCGGGTGTGCCGGCCGGGGGTCCCTGGCTTCCCTGGCCCGGACCCCGGCCCGTGTCTGGGGTGGCCGTCAGTGGGTCCCTGGCTTCCTCGGCTGGGGAGCCCAGCCCGTGTCTGGGGTGGTTTAGATGCCAGCAGCCCATCCTGTCTCTGGGGTGGCCGTCGGTGGGTCCCTGGCTTCCTCAGCCAGGGAGCCCGGCCCGTGTCTGGGGTGGTTTAGATGCCAGCAGCCCATCCTGTCTCTGGGGTGGCCATCGGTGGGTCCCTGGCTTCCCTGGCGGGGGGCCCGTCGGCCGGTCCCCAGAAGGAGACGAGGGCCTTGCAGCCGTGTTCTCGGGGCGGCCATGTGTGAGCCCCGCGCCATGTGTGTGCGACGCCGTGTGCATGATTCATTCCAGAGCAGTTTTAGTCCTCATAAAATATTCATTTTGGTTGTGCAGGGCCCTGTAATTGCCATCTCTCACCCTGAATTATTTATACCTTGCACAGACTGACAAAGCTTTGCCATGCGGCCCGAGATGAATCAGAAACATGGATCTTTGCTGCCAACAGCATTATAGTTTCACAAAATATGGCAGCAACGTCACTCTGGGCTGCCTCATCTCTAAATCCAGCTTTTCTTGATTTGACATTTTCTTTACTCTTCCATTGTCTTAGGCAGGCAGAAAGGTTGCCTCTTAACTTGAAGCAGCAACCTTTCTTGCTTGCATTATAGCCGCTGTGCTTGAGAGGACTAATGTATCTTTATTGCCCTTACTTTTTTATGCTCGGTAACAAGACAGTGCTTGGGCCCACTTTAGAGCCATATATTATACATTAGCGATAAAATGATGCAAATAGTCCTGAATACTCTTCAAACAGATAGTGGAGATCAGGCCGGCTCAAGCTGCTTGTCACAGAAACAGACGAGAAAAGGTGTCTGGGAACTTGGGCCCGGCCACCCGCCCCAGCTGTGGGCTGCAGGCCTGCCTAGAGGGTCCCAGGCGGGGCTGGCGACCTGTATGGGCCCCTTTGTGGGTGGAGCACGCCAGACTCCCCACTCTCGGATCCTAAACGCATCCAGCCTCTTCCCCAGCCGGGCGCTGACTGGTATTTCCTTGGGTTTCTCTGTTGCAGCCTGAGTGCGCCTCCCTGCCTGGGGCGGGGGCTCCGGGGGGCGGGACACGGGTGCGCACACGGTCCCCGCAGGCCCGGACTCGGGCACTTGGAAGGCATCACGTCTGGATATTCAGGGAAACCGTGTATCATGAATTAGGCACTGGGAGTAGGGAGCGAAACTCCTCCACAGACCTTTCCAAGCTGGAAACGGGAGAGACCCGACGGATTCTGACGTGTCCAGAGTTCCCGTTTCGGAGCCGAGACAATGACAGCCTGCAGCCGTTCCGGGGCGAGATGCCCACGTGCCCACGGGAAGGAGGGTCGGGGGGGTATTCACGCGTGGGGCTGCACGGGGGCGCTGGGCCACGGCGACCGTGCTCCGAACACCTTGGTCCTTCCCCGAGCCATGGAAAGGGCTTAATTTATGGCTCCTGGCTCATCAACAAAGGGAGGGAAAGCGGGAAGGCTCAGTGCTGTTTCAAGTAATGGATGACCTGGACACACATTTCTCTTGTATTTGTTGACACGCAGGAGTAATGAAGTTAAAGCTTTGCACACATGTGCCCCTCATTAAGCTGCATTACCTGCATTAAAACTAATAATTGCCACTCAGAGCTGGGCTCCCATTAATCATTTATAATGTTTTAATAAGTTTTTAATCAGGACCTAAAAGGCTAGAGAGGCCGGCGTAGGCAGATCCGACACTGGCGTCCTGTGTGCACGCACAGGCTTGATTTAAAATGTGATTTTTTTTATTAATAATTCAGCCCACAATGATGATGGTTCTTAATTAAGCAAGCTGGCATGGACGAGGTAAAATGTGTGTCTGAATAGGGAAAGGCGAACAGAGTCTTCCCCACGTGGAGAGTGGTGGGGTGGGGGGCGGGGGGAGTGGGGCTTCGGAGAAAACCCCAAACAAAAACCCCGAACGTTTGTTTTGAGAGTTCGCCCTGTCGCCAGCAGAAATCAAAACGACAAGAAGAGCCGTCCCCCGTATCTTCAGATCCCTCTGCACGCACCCCGTACAGTGGGAGAGGTTTGAAGCCCTAAGTTCGGATAAGCAGAGGCACTTAATCTCCGCACACAAAGTCTTTGTAAAAGTCTCCCCTGGAGCTGGCAACAAGTCAGGGGGTGCATCTGATGTGAGCCCAGTGATGCTGGCATTTTTCTTAAATAAGGAGCTTCGTGATCAGAGCTGGCAAATAGAGCAGTGTCCAGAGGGAGTGAGGAAGCGGTTTTAATGAGCCCGCAGCGAAAGACAAAATACAGACTGATTGACAGGGCGAATGATCTGCTGGGGAAATAATGTCAAAGCCGCGTCGCCCATTAGAAATAGAGAAATAGGTAAAGGGGGAAAGAGAAAGATAGGCACTTGAAATAAGAACCCTGGTGTAAATAGAGCGCACTTCACATTTCTTTTGTGTTGTGCAGTTGACTTCTTTTAAACAGATAACCTTATCAAAACTATCATGAACTATCAGGAACAGTTACAGAAATTACTAACTAGAATCCTGACAGCGAGTTGGGGAGGGTAGCTGACGGAGCGTGGAGCTTGGGTGTGCGTGTGCTGCGAGAGTGTCTACCTGGGTTTTACTTATCTGAACACATTAAAACCACCCAGAAAAGTTTAATGTGAGTCACACAAATTTCTCCAAAAGGAGGGCTCGGCAGGATCTGTTCTGGGGGTGGAGATGGAACTGGCCGGCAAAGCTATTAAATCCCATCAGATCTCTTTGGCATCATTTTAATGAGAATCATCACACCCGGTACAAGATCATGGTATCTATAAGTGCCTCTTGACAGCCGCCGCTGAAATTGTGATGAAAAGAAAAACCATTATAGCAGAAATTTAGCGATAAGGCCCTTTGGAGGGATGGTGGGGCCTGGTGTGGCTCTAGACCTCGAAGGGTTAATTTTCTAAACCTAATAATGTTCGATAGTGAGGTATTTGTCGGGAGATAAAGAAGTGATAGAATCTGGGAAGTGGGTCCCTTGGCGATTGTAGTACAAATATTGTTAATGCGGTGTGGTTACTACAGCAAGGGAAGTAAAATAGCTCCAGTCCACTGGAGACAGCCTCGGCTACAGTGGAGCAGGAACCTCCAGACAAAGGCCAGTAATTGTTGAACCGTGAGTCAAGCCGTGGATCCTCTCAAATCCTCCTCGATCTGCATTTACATGCAGGATATCATGCGTGCTGGGGGACGGCGCCCACGGGGACCGGGAGCCCCCCATGGGGAGTCGGGCAGCCCCAGCCCGCCTGCTTGCGGGAGTAGGGGGTGGGCCTCATCAAGGCCATCTGGGCCCAGCTGTAAAATTCAATCCTGTCCCCCCTCCGGCCCCTCTGTGATGACGTCATGCAGGCACTACGAGTATATGAGACCCATAACTTGAAATGTACAAGAATTTAATAAGTCTAGTGTTAAAGCAATTTGTCATGGCATATTTGAAGAATAAATCAGACTAATGGAGCAGATTTCCCCTCCTGTATGGCATTACAGGACGTGAGCCCAGTCACAGCTAATGGCAGGAGTGGGAGAAAAAAAAAAGAGGCCTGACATTAAGACCCTTGCATTTTGGAAATCCGATACGTATTGACCTGTGTACTATCTCAGTGCACAGATCTGATGTCAGCAGAGTGTACTCGTGTATAGGAACTGCTCATTACAGGTTTTCTGAGGAAGCACATTGTCTGCGAGCCCCAGAAGCCGATCGGCTAGGATTGCTCAGTAATCAATACTGCAGCGACTGATGGCCCCGCGTGCACACACCACAGCTGCGGCCACCCTTTCAGGGACTTCCCAGTAATTAGCCGGGGCTCCGCTGAAGCACTCCACCACGGGTCACTTTCTTATCAGTCAGGGGAAAGTCTCCTGAAGGCTCTATCTTTTAATTTGACTCTCTTTAACTGTTTCCTTTCAAGGGGGCAGGTGGGGCCGCAGCCACCGACACCCCGGCTGGGGCTGCTGTCCTGGGGGGAGGGTGTGGGGGTGTCCTTGTTGGGGTGACACCCCATGGAGTGACCCACTTCAGGGTGGACAGTCCCGTGGCGTTTAATCCAGTCACAGGGCTGGGCAGCCACCACCATCTACTCACAGGTGTTTCTGCTGCCCCCCAAAGGAGACCCCCTGCCCAACAGACACTTGCTCCCCATCCCCTCACGCCCCCTCCCACCCCCACAGTTGCCAGCCTGGGTGCCTTTCCCCACTGTATCTTCTGGGTGGTTTTCTCAACTCATTTTCCTGGTCAAGGTTACTAGGTATGAAGAATCTCCTGGTTTTGTGTTCTGGATCCAGTAACTGAAAACAGGGTCGATCTGGGATGGGGGGTCCCTGCTGTCGGGGAACCCCAGAAGCTGTCAACCATGACTCAGAAATGCTTTGGGACTTTTGACGGGTAACATGGAGTCCGATCCGTCGGTATTAGTTTGCTGCTTGTTAAGAGCTCAGCCTTAAGATGGAAAATCGAGTCCGCCACCCCCACCCCAGGTACCAGCCTTTTTAGTGTGGGCTCAGATTTCCCGCCTTGCCGTGACGGAGGGCCAGGAGCGGCGGTTGGCGAGCTGGGACTGAGGCTGGGGTCTGGTGAGGGAGGGGCTGCAGGAGGCAGGCTCTGTCCTGGGGGTGGGCTCCATGAGCCCCGGGAATCTGGGGTCAAGGCCTCCTGCCTCAAAGCTCACAGTCCCCCGTTTTCAAGCACCCACAAGACCAGGCCCGGGGACAGTCTAAGACTTGACAATTAAAAATCTAAAAAAACAAGCATCATTGCATATAGGGTTTCTTGAGAGGCTGTGAATAGGTCGTTTCAGACACGTGATACCCACGTGCAAAAGACGAGCCTTGAGACGGCTCGAAGTTTCCTTTTCCTCCTCAGTCACCAGGGTGTGCGCGCCAAGCCCACTGCCTTTCTAAGGAGACAATCTATTTCTCCTTTGACCAGAGGGAGAGAAATCATTATTCCATGATTAGTGGCTTCGGTTAGGTAAGGCAGAAGGCGGCGGGGATGAGCCGTATTAATTACCCCACGCTTGCCGGCGAGACCGCCTTCTCAGTGATTTGGCCACTGGGAAGTTGCAGCTTTTGATAGAAGTGGGCAAGTTCTGAGCTCCTGGAAGCGGGAGGAAGGCGCTGCTGTCAGATGAGAGACATCTCATCAGCTTTTCTCTGACAAACCAAATTCATTCCTTATGTAATTGATAACGGCCTTGGCCAATTACTTCACACATTACAATACACAGAGGCCCCCTTTACAGGTTTTGCAGGGCTGTAATTAGCTATGCTAATATCCCCTTTATTGGCCCTAATATTGCTCAACACCTTTTGCCATCCTGGAACCCACTAGAGCCCCATGGCCTGTCAGGACCGCTGATTATTGAGAAGGATAGCTTTAATCAAACATAATTGCAGTTAATTTTTCTCTCCTGCTCTGTTGCCAACGTCTAATGCCACGGACTCCTTGATATTCCATTAAATTACAATTAAACAGCCTCCTTTGTTTCTGATTGTCCTGAACAACACCACAAAGTTCTGTAGCCGCTTAAAGGAGAGTGTTTGGTCCTAATTGCCTGCGCGCTCACAAAGGGCCAATTTACACAATACCCATGTAGAATTTAAACAGTTCATAATGTAATGGATATTACACAGGAGCCTAACACTACAATTAAAATGATTTTCATCAGATAGAGAAGCTCTGGTTAATCAGCTTCATAAAAGTAAATATAAATGAACTAATTCATAGCTTAAACACACAGTAAGGGAGCAGACTCTGAAATTAGTCACTGCGGAGGGGGCTCGCCCCTGACCGTGGGATACCCGGGGTGGGCGCGGGTGTAAACGGTGGGTCCCTGTTATCCGAGACGCGTGCAGGGCGCCCGGGTCCTGCCGCGAGCACTTCCGGTGGCGCCGCGAGCACTTCCGGTGGCGCCATTGGCGAGGGCGCGGCAGTGATGCCCGGAGACCACGCTGAACCTTCTGCCGAGGGCGCAGCCCTGCCCGCTTGGCATCGGAACCGTCCCCACAGAAGGGCGGGCGGCCTGGGCTCTCGAGCTCAGACTGGCGCTCTCAGGGGCTGGGCCCGCGGCCCTGCCCTCGCCGCCCCCAGGTGGAGGACCCCGGGCCCACCCTCATAGGATGATGCTCTTGAGTTGAGAGAGGCGCCTGCTGTTTTCAGCGCGCCTAAGCGCCAGAGGGGCTCACCCATGGGGCCCCTCGCCTAATCCCTGCTGGCTCTGAAAGAGGAAACCCGATGTCCACAGTCACACGCCCGCACCTTCCCCCTTCTCATCGCCGCTGAGAACTTGTCCAGGATTTTGCACGCAGTTTGTGAGCAGAATGTTGCCGGGGAGTTTCGCCTGACGTGTAGCAGTGTGCCCTTCCCCTCCTGCCTGGGAGAAACAAGTAAATAAAGCCCATATTTCAAGCTTGATTTACTCTGGTACCTACTGTGAAAGATGATGACTCTTTAGGGAAATAAAGACAGGGTCAGGGAATTAGTGTACATAATGGTCATTTTGATGATGGGCCAACAGATGCAACCGGGAACACACTTACACAATTAAGCATAATGTACTAATGACAGGTTAGAATTTTTATCGCCTCTTCGCCATCCAGCAGCAAATCCATGGTTAGCAGTAATAAAGAGTTTATTGGTGTTAAAGCCAAAGATTTTCTGACATAGGAAAGATTTTTCCTTTCATAACAAGAGTATTAAATCCTTTGTGTACCAGACTCTAGAAGTGAGATATGTAAAGTGCTTGTCAGATATTCCTTAGGAAAAAGCCAATTAAAGGGTAATTGAGTAAAGGATGAGAATTACCATTCGACCTCACATGTGCCTCCGTTCTCAGCCTCCCCAGACGGCAGGGAGCCCCTGCCGGTGGAGACCCGCGCTGGGTGGGCGGGGTCAGCAGCCACGCGTGGGCTGGACTGGACCGCCCACCTCGGGGAGGCCTGATGAATCCTCCAGGAACAAGAACAAGGGCAGAAACTGGGCGCAGGCCTCCTCTTCCTCCTTTGTCCCCCACACGTGTTGGGCCTTGTTTCGCCCGAGTAACTGAGGCCTGATGTGGAGGAACCCCGTTCTGCAGGCTCCCCACTCGGGCCTACAGGCCGCTCCCAGGTGCTTTCGCTGCTCTTCAGAAACTTGGAAGAAACCCTACTGTTGCCTACATGTCAGCATGTGTAAGCGTGTGTGCACGTGTGTGTGTGACTGTGCACCCATTCTACAGTGGAGCCTCAAGACGTCTGGGATGGTTCTGGGGCCCAGCACCCCACTCTGCCCCTCTCTGGAACCGCCAGCGGTCAAGGCCCCTGGTGACTGCACATGGCGTGGCCGTGCAAGCTCGGTGCCCACTCTGCCCCCCTGGAGGTGAAAGGGCGAGCGGGCTAAAGAGACAGCGAGGGCTTGGAAGACACCCGCTCTGGAGCGGGGAGATCAGGCCCCGGATGAAGGGCTCCCCTGGCCGGCTCCGCAGATGAGCCGGGTGGTAATGTGTGGAGTAATTGCACCGGAGTGGCTGTCCCCAAAGTGGAAACCTAATTGCCTGACAGGACGGTAACTCGGTGACGCCCTCACCTTGTTAGGCCCTTCGTGATGCGGTCGGGAGCGGGGTGGCCGCAGGTGCGCCTAATTTACCTCGCTGCGGAGCGCGTGGAGCTTAATTGCACAGTGGTTGTTAGGAGAAATTGGTGGGTGGACGGCCGGGTGGCTTACTGTACGTGATGGCAGATGGTGTTCAGAGGCGCGGTGAGCTGAGTGTATAGGTGAGGAGAGTTAATAAAAGATGTAAATTCCGGCCTAAAATAGCGAGGCCGCGCGGGATGTAAGGAAATTTAATTAAGTGGCCACTATTCTTTTTCCCCGCCAGTCAGTCGGGTGTTCCTCTGCTGTGGTGGAAAGTCGTCCCGGGTACGCTGGGAGACGCGAATCTCGTCTCCTGGATCTTTTTTATTTTCTGAGACGATAAGCTGCTGCAAGGAACCTTGGCTTTCAGGTTGAAGTCAAGGCGATCACATGAAGCTTCGTAAAAACTGGGTCATCATCCAGTGGAACATTGAGATTCGGGAGGAAAACGGAGAAGATGAGTGTTGATGGCCGTGTGGATGTGTGTCAGCCCTGAGGCCCCGCTTTGTTGGGCTCAGGACGCCCCTGGCCTTCTTGAAAGGAGACACCCCCCGTTCTCCCATGGCTGGGGGTACAGCCAGGCCTCCTGGGGTCTGTGCGCCTCTATCATGAATCAGGGCGTCCAAGTCTATCTCAGAGCATGTGGGCGTTGGGAGGACGAGGTGGTGATGTCTTTGTCACAGCATTCAGAACACTTGGGGGACCCCTGAAATGTCATGCTTCCGAACAAGACCAGGCCTTGGTGGGGAGCAGAACTGTTTCCACATCCCGCCTCGCTCTCCAACCAGGACAGCGAGCATTTCCCTGCCACACCTGGGGGGCCTTGATCAGTCCCTTAAAACCACACGTAGGCCTTTCATAGACATCACCGCCCTGAAAAGAGCATCCCCAATTTTCTCTTAAGACGTGTACTTGTTGTAACTTGAAAAACTCTTTAAAAGTGTGGCAACACACAGTGGTGGCCCCTAGGATTGGGTGGCCAGGTAGAATTCACGTCCCGTTAAATTTGAATTTCGGATAAACAGTTTTTTTTTTTTTTAAGGATAGATATATCTTTTGGGATTCCCAAGTGGCTTAATGGTAAAGAATCTGCCTGCCAAGGCAGGAGACACAGGAGATGCAGGTTCGATCCCTAGTTGGGAAGATCCCCTAAAGGAGGAAATGGCAACCCACTCCAGTAATCTTGCCTGGGGAGTCCCATGGACAGAGGAGCCTGGTGGGCTACAGTCCATGGGGTTGCAAAGAGTTGGACACGCCTGAACAACTGAGTATGCATGCATGCTTTGGGACAGGCCTGTCAAAAAAATTATTTGTTGTTTATCTGAAATTCAGATTTAACTAGGTATCCTGTGTTTTTATTTGCTGAAGTTGGCAGCCCTGTCTAGGGTGGATAGATCCCCAGGGGTTAATGGTTGTGCAAAGATCCAGGTGAGAAATGGCCAATCTAAGCCACAGTTGTTATTTTAGAGCTTGGAAAAGCCCCAGGCGTCAAGACAAATGTAAGTCACTTCCACACGTGGAGACAGTAGACACTGGCCGCTGGACCTGGGGGTGCCTGCCTGGCTGCCCCCCGGCCTGCTCTCTATCGCCCCCTACAGGGCAGCCAGCAGAAGGCGTGGGGTTGTTTCCCCCGCTCCCCAGGCAAGAGTACCTTTCAAAAACTTTGTGTCTGTGTCTCATAACCCTAACAAATATCCATTTTTTGTATCTTTGTAGATTCTTTCTAAAGTTTTTCCTCAAGTGCAATCAGAACTGTTTGAAGAATGCAGGCAACCCCCGGGACATGCGAAGATTCCAGGTACGCGATTCTGGACCGCGGTCTGCACTTGTAATATGCAAGTCGAATTCTCTGCTGTGAGGGGGTTTGGGAGTCAATGTTTAGTTCTCAGGGGCCTGAGTGCAAACCAGGATGGGTTCATTTGATAGAACCTTTACATCGAATGCTTTGAAATGATGTGGCACCTTGCGTTGGCCAGAGCCGTGGAGCCTGTTGAGACACATGACAGAGTGAAGTCTGCCCTGGAAACATGATGTGCATTTCTGCTCTGATGAGGGTGTGTGTGTGTACATGCCTCTTGCGGTGGGCGCACTGCCCGGCGCTGCATGTTAGGCGGCAGGGTAGCCCGAAATCAGAGGAATCAGAGCTGTAGGTTAGGTTGGAGTCTGTCTTATGTTCAACCATGGTCATCCTATGAGTGTGTTCCAGAGAGACTTGAAGGATCTTTTCAAGTCAAGTCCTCCTAAGGTTAGCGCCTCAGTCTGTTCCCTCACTCATTCCTCGCTTGGTTGGTTAGACTTTGGGGGCCACACTGAAGATCTTCCTTAGGGATGGCTAAGTCTGTCATGGGGGAGGACTGCTGGGTAATACGTGGGGTCCCCTCCCAGGACCGAGGGGCTGCCTCATGGAGGGGCTGGACTTGTTCCAGGCTGGCCTCCCCAGTTGCGGGATGTTCCCCCTGGTCAGCTTCCCTCCTCCCAGGAATCCGCTGATTCCCTGCCTAAGAGCTGGACTGCGTCCCTGCACCCAGGCTGACTTGTCCTCTGCTTGGCTTCAGATCCCAGGATTGGCTCTCAAGGAGTGAGATGGCGAGCTAGTTTGGGGTTTGGTTGGTTTTCAGTTGGATAAATTACGATCCGGTCACGTTCTTGCCTTTGTGAATGACCAGGAGGTGGCTTCAGGGGAAGGGTGCTCAGCACACAGGATGGATTATTTTACTGACTTTCATCGTAAAAATATCTGGGCCGGGACACAGAACTAGTCCTTACCCGCCAGAGAAGAACGTGGGTGACCATTGCTAGGCTGGGTGTTGCCAAATGCTTCTTCTTTGGCATTTAGACTAGTTTACCATCAAATCACTCAAGGCTTTTCTAGAAGTGTAAGTGATGCTCCAGTCTTTGGGTGAAACACAGGATCCCTGTCTTGGCATCCAGCCGAGCAGTCAGAGGGGGTGGAGCCGGCGGCCAGCCTACAGTCACATGCAGGAGTCACGTGTTTCCTGCAGGCAGCGGGCCTGCTTCCCGTCCATGGGCACGGGGCTCCACACCAGTCCATCAGGTAGACTGGAGGTCACACGAGGCTCCGCAGTGGCCACAGGCAGCGTCGGGCACACGTGGGGCTGGCAGTTCCTAGAAAGGCCTCCTCCAGTCTCTGGAGCTGCTCGCCCTGCCTCTCGGGGGGCTTAGCTGAGCTGAGCAGCAGGTCAGGCTTGCACGCGTTTCCAGCCCGTTCGGTCTCAGGACCTTTATGTAGGTGCACGGCGGGGCCGGCCGGCTGCGAGACAGAACACAGCCAACCTGCTCTCTGCTCAGCGACACTTTTCCCTTGGTGACTGACCTATATAGACGACAGAGCAGAGATGGTGTCTTTTTGTGTGTTTATTTTTACCCTTTCTTGTTTCTTGAACTTATCACGGTCGAGGAAAAGAGAGGGTCAGGTCTGTGGCTCGGGGTTACTTCTGTGTCTCTGCATCCTACATGGGGGCGTGTTGGTCGAGGCCCCTCTGTGCCCAGGGTGGGGTCTGGCAGACAGGCTGCCCGGAGGGCATCTGCGTGACCCTGGCATCAAGGCTGCCAGGCCAGTAGTGGCCCTGGAGCGGGGTCAGGGCCACCCCTGGGGATGGACCTGGGGATGCTGGCAGTGGTGCTGGCATTATTTTGAAGCTCAGAGGGGCCTGTGCCCTGGAGACTTGCACAAGCTTGGCAGCGCCCACGGTGAGAGAGGGCCATCCGGGAAGGTGGCCCCTTCCTTTGGGGAGTGGAGGGTCTGGGGGTACTCGTCCTACCTCACCGTCTTCTTGTGGGTCCTGAGACTTTTATAAGGAATCAGTTACTCACAGATACCTTGACATATAAATATGTAGCTTTGCCTTTTTGAAAGCCTTTTCCTTATAATCAGTTTTATCTGTCAGTTTTTTAAACTAGCAGACTTGTTTTTAGAGCAGTTTTAGGTTTACAGAAAAGTTTCACAGAAAGCGTGAAGAATCCCCACAAGCCCCTGGCCGCCCTGCCCTGCTCCCTTCCATCTCCCCCCAACTCTCCCCTGCATCTCGCGTGTGTGGCTCCTTACTAACTGAGGTCCACCACGGCTGAGGCTTTTCAGCACCTTGTGTGGCAGGCTTTGACGTGTGCCCACCTCCTGGTGCCCCTGCACCTGCCCAGCTGTCCTCCGTGAGGCCGTGGTTCTCCAGGTGGAGCTGGCCGTCCCTGCTGTCCGAACAAGAACCGGGGCTTGAACTGAACAAGAACCCCAGATCCAGGCTTTGGCTCACGTCTCTGCTATCCCAGGTCTCCCGGAGATAATGCATTATGCAGAGCCCCTCTGTCCAAGGAGGATCTCAAGGCCGGTGTCATTTCCTGTTTCCTGAGTCGTTAGTTAGGCGAGGGTACCGATTCTGGGGTGCTTGTCACAAGCTCCCCGGGGACGGTTTCCGTGGAAGCAAGGCTGTCCCTGCCGGCGTGACTTCCTCCTTTACTCCTGTGAAGTACTGAGACTGGGGAGGGCCTGAACCTGGATCAGGGCCGAGTCATCCCTCCATCAGGAAGCTCGTTCCCTGGACAGAGTGGTCCTTGCCTTCCTCACCGTGAACTTGAGAAACAATACTTTCCCTGCTCGGAAACCACTTTATTCCTATTTAGCTCAGTCTTTTCAGATGCAAAAATGTTCATTACCAGACTGGGGCTGTAACTGTGACATTGACCTGGGCTCATGTGATGATAGAATGTGGGCAGTAGAAACAGCTTCTAATTTATGAAGCCTTTTTTGGGGGGTGGGGTGAGGAGAGAAGCAGGGGCAACTCTGAATTCTCACAACTCCTCAAGGAAGGACAGTCTCCAGTGAACCCATTTTAATTAGATAAACTATCTAATCAATATGTGAACAGATCAATCAAAACGGTAGCTTTAAGATAAGTGGCTGGAGGGGTGTTTCTGCAGCTAATGGTGAAGAAGAATTTTTCCCTCTGAATTGAATTCACTTGTTAGCATAATAGGAGATTAAACTGTAATTAGTGCAGCGGGTTTGGAAGAGAAGCAATCTTGAGTCACAACAAAACCACCCACCCACCCCATTAGCCAAAAAAGGTGGTGTGCGCGCGCCCGTGGCTGCGGGGAGGCTCCGGGAGCGGTCGCGGGGGCCGGGGGCTGCGGGGCTCGGGCCTCACCGACGCTGTCTCCGCAGGTTGTCGTGTCCACCACGGTCAACGTGGACGGCCACGTGCTGGCCGTGTCCGACAACATGTTTGTGCACAACAACTCCAAGCACGGGCGCCGGGCCCGCCGCCTGGACCCGTCAGAAGGTACGGCCCCTTCTTATCTGGACAATGGTAGGCACACGCTACGCGTCTTCTTTTTATTTGCGATGCTTCCTCTTCTCCGTGCCATCCTTTCTGTCCTTGTTCTGTGTCCGCTTGCCCCTCCCTGGTCAGGCCCACGTCCTCAGGGCGGCGCCCTCCCCTCCCCTCCCTCGCTGGCGGGGTCGGGGGCTCAGCTTTCCCACCCTCCTCACCCCCGTGGCCCTCACTTTATTGGTTGGTCTGTGTCTAAGCTTTCTTTTGCTTAGAGCATTTCCTGCAGTTTTAATTCATGTGTTTTTTTTTTTTTTGGCTTCTTGTAAGCCTCCATCCGGGTCATCCCTGAGGCTTTGGGCTCCTGCTGGGGGTGCTCACATCCTGGTCCCATGGGCTTCGGGGACCTCCTGGCCCTCCATGGAGAGAGAGCCTGTGTGTGTGTGTCTGTGTCCACACATGGGGGCGTGAGTGGAGGAAACGAGAAAAAAAAAAACACAGCATAAAATGTGTACCAAAGGCTTCCAAGTCATGGACTTCTTGTTTTGCTTGTTGAATGAGAAGAAGTTTAGTAAGGGTGATAGGCTTGTAAGTCAGGATCCAGAAACACAGACACGGACCTTTCCAAGCAACCCTGTCACCTGCTCCCTGTGGAGGGCAGGTACCTCCATGTGTCACCCCCCCAATGGAAGGTCTGGTCCCTGATAATAGAGTCCGTGAGAAGCATGAGATCCTGACCAATAAGAGCGTGGGGAAAGTGATGTGAGTTTCCTTTTTTAAGTGAATTGCAAACACAATGGCATGATTAAACTCTTTAGAGCAGAAAGAGCCCGTAGACTAAGCAATTTTAAGGCAGACTCTCTAGACTGAGGTCTTGGGTTCGGGGCGGACAGACTGCTCACAGGAAAGTGGATGGAGCCCGTGTGGATCATCAGAACGAAGCACAATTCAGACATCAGAACTGGAAGACAATTTATGAATCTGCTGCAGTCCACAAAAATAAACTAATTTGTTTTTCTACATTAATGACTAAGGTGTAAGAGAACAAAAATATAATAATTAAAGGTCGCCCTGGGCGCCAGAGTCATTAGCATCTGTGACGTACTGTTTATCTCCTTTCTCCGCAGTGAAGGTAGGTGTGTGTTTTGCTTAGTAACCATCACTAATGAGGTTCACAATTAAGAAGGCTAGATCCCAGTCCTCAGTCCCTGCTTCCCCAGAGGGCCAGCGCTGGCAACGTGATAGGTTCAGGATGGCCCCACGGCCCTCTGGTGTTCGGTTGTAGTCTGGGTCCAAAATCAGCCTCCTCTAATGAGCTATTATGATCTGAGCAAAGTACCAGTATTTATTTTTGTAAGTAGCATGAAAAAGCATTTGACTGTAAGCAGAAAATATAGCATTTAGAAAAATAAAGGCCACTCATGGGTACCTTGGAGATAAAACCCAACTTAATCAACAGCTATTTGGAGAAGCAGTCTGGCTCAATTTTTTTTTTTTTTTTTTTAGTTTTTTCAGGGTTTTTTTTTTTTATCAACATTTAAACTAAGTCAGTTTCTTGCAAGAGATTGGAATATCTTACTCCACCCCCAAAAATGACTCATAAGTGAAAGATGCAAATAGGTGACTCTGAGAACTGGCCTATGTAGGTCTTTAAGAAACGCATTTGCCGTCGGGGGGAAGGTTTCTGTTGGCTGCTCTGTAACTGATGCCGGTTCTCAGGTGCCCCGCACAGCACGACAGGGGTCTCTCTGGGACCAAGAGAGATGCTGCCCCCACTCCCTGCGAGGCCGACGCTTAAGAAGCTCGCTTCCGGCCAATCTGCGTCAGTCCCTGTCTTCCTCTGCCTGGGTGCCATCTTGGCTTTGAACAGGGCCTGCATTCTTTAAGGAAGAGCTGCCCCCAGAAAGCACAGATCTGGGCTTCTATGCAGCCTCTCCTGGCTAACACCTCATTATCCAATCATCTAATATTCACCAGCAGTGTGTACACACTCGCTGATGATTTCCAAGTGAACTAATTCCCCCTGCTGCCGTGGATGTCTGCCATCACGTCCTCTGAGCTCACAAGAAAGCAAGGCAGATTATTTACAGTATTGAACACAAGCGACGGAAAACAACCGTGATGCCTTCCAGCGTGGCCCAGAAGAACCCGCGCTTTCTTTTTTTTTCCTTGTCACTTGTCCCTTCGTAAATGACTCCAGCCCTGTTTAAACCTTGCGTGGGCCCTGCCCAGCACCCGGCCTGCAGCAAGAGCGATTTGCATGCCAAGTGCCGTAATGCGGTTAGGTTTATGCAGCGAGGACGGCGGAAGCCAGGCTGCAGGGGCTTTAGCGAGTTAAGGGAACAGATGGCCCTAGGAGAGGTAAAAGGTATAATCCCATCAGCTGGAGTATCAGCCAGCCATCTGGACATCTCGAGCACAATTACAAGACATTTTAGCAGGCAGAACAAAGGAGTCTTCATGAGGCAAGATTAGGCCTGTTGGAGGGCCTCGATATTGTGAATGCAGGGAAGGTGACAAGCGCTGTGGTGTTACTTGGGAGAGCTTGCTGATTACCAGGAACCAGGACAGGAAGCTGTTTACTAACAGAATCCTGGATGAAACCCCCCCTGCCCCCCACAGAAAGGCCGGGGGACCCCAACAATTCAGTCAGCATATCAGGGTTCAGGTGGCATCCACCTTCACTTTCTGAGTTGCCCGTGCTGGCCCCAGGCCTCGGGCACCCTGGTTCCCAGACCAGCCCGTTCCCGTGTGTGTCCAAGGCGGGTGGGGGAAAGCTGGGGTGCCCTTCTCCCCCGCAAGCTGAGAGGGGCTCCTGGAGTTAAAGCAAGTCTGGGTGCAGGTCAGATGAGCAGGGCGGGAGGCCCCCGGAGGAAGTCTGGGCCACACGGAAGAGTGGGCTGACCAGGCGGTGTCTTCAGGGCTGCATCCCAGCACGAGGAGGAAGACGGGGATGGGGGGGGGAGGGGGGTGGGGGGCAGTCCCTTCCCGCCGCATCCCTGCTCCTCCTCGCCCGACTTCAGCCGCGGTGCCAGCTCCCGTCATCTGCTCGAGTGTATTGTGCACGTCTATCATTAGATCTCGGACGCTGTCTGTGTAATTCATTTTGCTATGGTTCCCATTGAACACATGTTCCCTCTCTCTGTGTGCATTGAAATGTATGCAAATACAGGCAGGAGGAAGATGGCTATCGCCGCGGAGGAGGCGAGGCCGGCCCCGGGATCTCTCTGCTGAGGAGCCGAGCTGTGGCTTCTCCACTGGGCCACAGCTGCCAGACAGCCATCCTCCTGTGAGGGCAGGAGATCCTGGAGTTTTTTTTTTTTTTTTTTCCTTTTCTCACCTCCAAAGTAAATTTGTTTACTGTAATTTTTTTTTTTTTTGTGAATTATTTGCCATAATTGGCTGTGCTGATGAAGGTCACCCCCTTGGAGGGGACTTGTCAGTCTTTAGAGAGCTGATCCTTTTCAAATGCTCTCCATGCAATTAAGAAAAGCAAATGTCATTCGGAAGCCTCAGAAATGAAAATTTGTATGAACTTATTAGCATGAAGTCAACAGCGCTAGTTAAGGGCAGGCTCCCCGTGTGTGCTCTGCGCGTCTGCTGCCGAGGGAGCCTCGCGGGGATGAGCAAATAGAGCCCCCGCTAGTCCAACATTACAGCAAACAAAGGAAGGTGCTGTCGGCCCGGCTCAACACCAGTACCTGCCGTGATTAACTCCCGCGTCTGCCGCTGCCTCTGACCCGTCAGGGAGCCGCGCGCGGGCTTCTAGGAAGTCCTGCTTATGAAGACGTGCGGCCAGACCTGACCCCGAGTCTAAAACATGCTTTATCTGGAGCTGAGCTGCTCGGGGCGGGCGGGCTCACTTGGGATGGACAGCCTAGTGAGGCCCGGGTGTCCTTCGGAGGCTCGTCTCTGCAGGCGCCGGGTGGGGGCTGCGGCGTCAAGCTGCCGCGTGTTTACGAAGCTTTAGTTACTGTGTTTTGGACAAACATCCACCGAGGTTGTCGCGAGCGGTGGAAGATCAGTGAATGGGGAGGGCCCCTCGGGCCAGGGGTCGCGCTCCTCCACCTCCCGCACACCTCAGCGTCCCCCCCACCTAGATGCTGGGAGGATGAGGGTGACACGGGGAGGGGGCAGGGCTTGCTGGGGGCTCCCCCTGTCCGTCCACGGAGGACCTAAGGCCCGTGCTGCCTACTGTCTGGGCCGTAGCTGTGTCCAGACTGCATCAGCTGGGAGACCCGGCAGATCCTAGGGGCCACATGGCCACCCATCACACAGGCCTCTTCTCCTTTGTACCAAAGATACAGACAGAGAGGCCCAGCATCCCGACCACGGTGCCCAGCCTGGCAGAGAAGGCCTGCTGGTCAGGGGGCCATACCCCGCGTCTCCCCAGCAATCAGCTCCCTCCGCGTGGGGTCTCTGCCCATGACAGGCCCTCTCAGGTGGAGGAGATGGCCCCCAGCCCTGTGCAGAAGAGCCGATTGGAGGCCGGAACAAAGCTGCCTCCTCGAGGCTGTGGCCTTCAGCCTGGCCTCCGCAGGCTCGAGGCAGGGCTGCTGGGAGAATGGGCCTCCTGGTCTTTCCCCTGTGCCCTCCCTTGCGGTCTGTCTACCCGCCCCCCACCCCCCCCCCCCACCCCAGCAGGCCCCGAGCAGCAGCATTGTAATAACTCATGCAAATGCGAGCGCTCCGGAGACAAAGGGAGGTCAGGCCAGTGGCTGGGGATTCCTGTCGACAAACAATATTAGATGTAAAATGTGTACCTTTGACAAAAGTATTAATATCGTGCTTTTGATTTTTTTTTCCCCTGATGAAAAGTGAAAAGTAGTAATTGTGAAGTGACAGAGGAAAATGAAGTTTTGAACCAAAAGGCAAAGTTCGCGGATGAAAAAAACCCAACCCAATTAGCTGCTTATGAGGAATCGAAATGCAAGGCATTCGCTCCTCCATCTCCCCAACAGCCTTTGATTGACTCTGCTCAGATCTGCCCGCAAAGCAGATAAATCGACGTGCCACATGCACGCGATGCTTAATCATTTGTAATCGTCATATTTGCCCTGACACATAATTTGCTATATCAAGCCGCTTTCTTTTTTTTTTTCCTCACTCACTAGTATTCCGTGGCTTGGCCTTTGCTTTATAAAACATTTAAGGGTTTGCTTTAAACGCATCAACATGCTGCTCTACGATTGCCCTTTGCGTGCCGCCCGGAGGAGTGGCCGCCCGCCCGTCTCCCGCGGTGCCCAGCATGGCTGGAGGCGGGCAGCGTGGTGGCGGCGGGGTGGGCGCTGAGGTCCGGTTCTCTTGTCTTGTGTGAGCAGCCACTCCGTGCATCAAGGCCATCAGTCCCAGCGAAGGCTGGACCACGGGGGGCGCGACTGTGATCATCATCGGAGACAACTTCTTTGACGGGCTCCAAGTCGTGTTCGGGACGATGTTGGTGTGGAGCGAGGTAAGCCCGCGAGATCGGTCCGCTTCCCGCCGTGGCTTTGTCCGTGGACCGTCTGACACTAGGTTGACAGCGCTGCCCGCTGCCCGATCCCCTGGAAGCCGACAGTGCGCCCGAGGCAGGGGCTTTTCCGGTGGGCGGGTGCAGAACTCAGCCCCCCCCCCCCCCCCCCACTACCCCAGCCCTGGGGTTTCAAACCTGCCGTCGAAGGTCCCGAGTGCCCTGGAACAATTAGTGCTAGAATTACTAGGAGCAGGTTTAAGGAGACACATGGTGGCAATTTTCTTATGAATGATGCCCTGTGGCCTTTCCTGCAAACTACACCCGGGATCATTTGCAGACATTTCCCTGAAAGCACAACTGTAGGTCCTGAGTCTGGGTGACTGCTCAGAGGGAGCATTCCAAGACGATGGTCCAATTTTGCTCATTTTTGGTAATTATGTCCAACTGGCAAGTGTCCGCCTCTTACGCCCAGCGCTGCTGAAGGCCTCTTCACTGTATGGTTCTTGTAGCTGATCACGCCCCACGCCATCCGCGTCCAGACCCCACCGAGGCACATTCCTGGAGTTGTCGAAGTCACCTTGTCCTACAAGTCCAAGCAGTTCTGTAAAGGTGCTCCGGGGCGGTTTGTCTACACCGGTGAGTCCACCGTTCCAGCTTTCCCGATCCAGGAGGGCCTCTCCATGGCCCGCGGGGGCCCTGCACAGGTTCTGCAGGGAGGATGGGCGGGTGAGCCAGGGGGTGGTGTCGTCAGGGAAGTCTCTGCATCCTTGACCAGTTGCTGTGACGCCGTGAACAGGTGCAGACCCCTGGGGCCGCAGGACCTGTCCCCTCGCCCCGTCTGTGGTCCTGCCCATGTCGCCTGTAAAGGCAGGTGGTGGGCTGTCGGTAACCACATTCCCAGCATCCAAGGGGTGGCTGCCCCATGAGGTCCCAGAGGTCAGGCCGTGTCCCCAAGGCACACCTGTGGATAACAGAAGCAGGTCTCTGCCTGGCCTGGAGCCTCACACCGCATACCACCCAGCTGCTGATGGAGGGTCTGAATTATCTGCGGGGCTGGGCACATGGACATCACCAGGAAGGGTCCCCTCTGACATCCTGGTTGTCATCCGGAAGCCATGTGCCACAGTGCTTTGCACACAGGTGGCTTGGAGGACATGATGCGTCCAAGGCTGCTGTTGAGAAAGACACAGTGAATAGGGCTCGTCCGCATTGGGGCCTCTGGTCCTGCTGCCCGCAGAGGCTGGGACGTCTGAGAGGGCCCCGTGTGCTGAACCCCTGGGGGATGAGGGCTTGTTCTCAGACAGGGCGGCCTCCACTTGCTCACCTGGTCAGGGTGGCGGGAGGCCCCTGCGGGAGCCTCGGGGTCTGGCCATGTGCCGTTACCCACGCCGGGCGCCCAGGAGGCAGGTCTGGGCCCCCCTGGGATGCGGGCCTCTCCTCAGTCCAGCGGGTGGGTGACGAGGTAGAACTGAGGTCCCTTCCACTCGGGGGTGGGTTAAGGAGTGGAGGTAACTCATCCCCCTGCCCCCTTTAGGACGCATCAGATGCGAAGTGTAAGTTCTTCCGGCCGGCCCAATGTCGCCCCAGGCCTGCGCCGGCCTCGGGTCCTGGCTGAGAGCAGGGCTGCTGTGTCCAGAGACGCCCAGACCCTCGACGGCCTGGGCTGTGGTGGCGCCCGAGTCCTCGACGGGGCGAGGCGGCCTCCAATAGGGCCCTAAGCAGCTCTGAGCAAGTCAGCAGGGCAGGGAGGGGCAATTTCCGCCCCTTCAGCAAGTGCGTGCCGCCTGGGGCCCGGGGATGAAGCGGAGCGGGCACTGATGGATGCCCACCTCCAGGGCGGGAGCTCGGGCCCCCTGGTGAGACTGGGAGATGAGGAACAGCGGCCCCCCACTGAGGCCCCCAGCAGTAATAAAGACCCGGGAAGTGGGGCAGGCAGCCGGGGCGTCCTGTGAGCCTCTTACCCGTGGCCACGGCGGGGACTCTCCTGGGTGGACGGACCGCTGAGGCTGCCAGTTGTGGGGGAGGGGGGGCAGGGTCCTCGATGGGCTGTCTCCCCGCAGCGCTCAGCCACCTCTGCATGGCCACTGCCAGCCTGTGGGCACCCTGCTGGGTTTCTGGCCATGAGCTCAGGATGTGGGCAATGTGTGCCCCGTTCCACCCCGCCTGGCATTGCCCAGGGTGGTCTGGGGATGCTTGACCCCTGAGTCCTGCCCGGGGGGCCTGGGGGACCCTTGACCCCCGCTTCCGCTGCCCCCTGGGTGCGTGTGTGACCTGAGGCGTCCAGGTCCCTTGGAGGAAAAGATGTGTATTTGCTGGTGGCCTCTGAGTGGCCACGGGCCATGTGGGTGCTGGGTCGGGCCAGGCACTGGCGGGTGGGGGCATCTGCAGACAGTGGGACCGCCCAGCCCTGCCCCAGATGGACAGGGACCCTCCCCCCACGTCAGCCTGTCTGGCCTCCTGGCCGCACCCCCGTGGCTCTCCAGACGCCCAGTTCTTGACCTGTGGGCTCTGGGTGCAGAGACCCGCAGGGTGTGGTCAGGGTGCTGACTCAGAAGAGACATGATGGCAGGAAGGCCTGGTTCCTCTAAGCACTCCAGGGGCTACTGGGGACCGTGGCCCCCGCAGCAGGAGAGCCTGAGCTGGGCGTCAGGGCTGCAGGGAGGGCATGCGGGCACCGCGGCACGGGCAGTGGGTTTCCCAGGGCCAAGGCCCAGCCACTCGGGTGCCATGGGGGGTGGTGGGTGAAACTGGGGTGGCTCTCCCTAGCCAGCTGCCCCCAGCAGGGCAGAAAATCTTGCTTGGCCAGAGGCCCCCTGCCCGCAGGGGAGTGAGTGTCCCTGAGTCCATTCCAGGGACACCCATGTCCCAGTGCCCATCTTCCATTTCTGCGGCCAATGCTGTGTCCACACCACGGTGAGGGGGCTTCTCAGACCCGACGTTCGGGGTCCCAGCGGTCCAAGGCTCTGGGGTTTCCTCCACAAAGGGTTCTCCTGTGAATGGATGTTTCAGTGAAGTCTTTCAGGGAGCCAGGCCCCCTCCTGCAGGGGGCTTGTCTACGCCTCCCCCATCATTAACGGGAACATACATTTCAAACGTGTGTCAGGGCTAGGGGGCCCTGCATTCTCCGGGAGCGGAGGGAAGGTGGGGTCGTAACCTGTCTGACCTGGAAGCTTCTGTCTGATTTGTGCTGCCCTGGAGTTGACAGGGACAGAGGCGCAATCATGGGGAATTGCTCCCCTCTGCAGGCTGTGCCAGCCCTCCTGGAGGCCGGACACCCTGCGGGCAGCCCCATCCTCTGGGCGTCTGGCTCCCATCAGCTGCCTAGCCCACGGGGACGTATCACCCCTGAGCCCTCCTGGGTGAGGCCGCCAGGCCTGGGGGCGAGGAGGCCCCCCACCCCCTACCAGAGGCCAAGGTCTAAACGAGCTGTTTACAGCAGCTGAGAAACCCCAGATTCTTCTGAACCAGACCCAATGCGTCAGTCCAGAGTGGGTGTGCAGCGGGGGGCAGGCCGAGCCCACCCGGCCAGGCCCCTTCGCCGGCTGCTCTCAGCCCTGGTAAAGGCAGAATCACCTTGGGAGGCAGCAGTAGTGCAGTTGATTAGCACAGTGACTTAAAAGAACGAGTCACAGTGACATGTCCAGCTCCTGCGCACCAGTCCTTCATATTCCCAGCGCGCCTCACCCCTGTTGCAAGAAGGTCAAAAATTAGAGAGAGAGAACAATTTTCAAGCGGCTAGCACTTAGGAGCAGAATTAACAATCACTCTGTATGTAATTGCCAGTTAATAGTGAATTGCCTTCCACACTGTAAAATGCAATATAAACGGGTGGCCACCTAAAATTAAATTAATGAGATATTTGCTGCATTTAAAAGTGAACAGTGCAAATTAATAACTGAGTGCAATGCTTGTTTTAATATTTGTCTAATAGTGGATCATTTGCTCGTTTAATAATAATTAAAATAGTCCCGGAATATCCTACCTGAGAAACTCCGTGGCCAGAGAGAACAGTCTCACGTTTATAATTTCAGCCAGTAGAAAGACATCGAGTTGTTCAGAGCAATAAAAGAAATTATTTTTTAATTAGAATGTAAGCATTGCGGTGTTATTCGATTAAGACAAATTGGAATTTGTATGCTTCTAATTGAAATTATGTTCGAGGGAAAACTGCTTTTACAGACAACGTTTGCGAGCATGAAGTGCTTTCGCACAATCACCAGCGTCCCTTTTCCCAGCGTGTCTGTTTGACAGAGGGTTCCCTGTGACACGGAAGGGCGGGAGCGGGGTGGCGGCGGCCTGACCTGCGGGCGTGGCTCCACGGGGCACCGGGTGGCCGCCGCAGGCCCTTCCTGTAGCCCTCTCGCGCCCGAGTGTGTGGCTGACCACCCCCCTCCTCAGTTTAGAGATTGCTTTTGCTCAATTAAAGGAATTATCACAAATGGCCAGGCGTCAGCACGCAGCCTGCCATGGGCACAGCCAGTTCAGTTACTGAGCAGGATGGTGGCAGAGGCCGTGCCAGGGCCGGAGTGGCAGGGACCGGGCTCGGTGGCCAAGCGTGGACGAGACGGGGACAGGAAGACGGCCGCTTTCTGCACGAAGATGTGCCGTGCAGACATGAGACCGTCACTCAGCCAGTGACTGCCAGCAGTTTTCGTCCTTCCTGACATGGTGTTTGCTTCCTTCTTTTTTTAAAAAAATCATTTCTTATTGTTGTTCAGCTGCTCCGTCGTGTCTGACTCTCAGCGACCCCATGGACGGCAGCACGCCAGGCCCCCTGTCCTTGAATACCTCCCAGAGTTTGCTGAAACCCATGTCCCTAGAGTCAGTGGTGCCATCCAACCGTCTCATCCTCTGCCACCCCCTTCTCCTTTTGCCTTCGGCCTTTCCCAGCATCAGGGCCTTTCCCAGGGAGTTGGCTTAAAACTGGCGACTTGTCGGGCGGGGGCGGGGGTGGGGTAGGGGGACCGCTCTGTCTCGGGAGCTGTCTGGCAGCAGGGCTGGCTGTTGGCCCTCCCCGGGGCCGCCGCGTCCTTTGGCAGCCTTCCGCTACCTAACCTACACTTGGCCCCGCCTCTCGAAGGGCGCGGGCGTTTCCGAAGTGTTTTAAAGTTCTTGTGTGTGCGTTCAGACGTGACTCTGTCAACAGCCGATGACACGCAGCGGAGTCGATACCCTCCGGCCACCGCCGTGCCAACCCGCTGTCTCCCAGCCCGGCGCCTCTCAAACAGATTACTTGTGTCCACAGAACAGGCGATTCCTAATTGCCTCCCACCAATCATACTATTTTTACTTTGCTAAACTGTTTGCTCACGCCTTCCTTCCCCTTCAGTGTAAAGCTACCTGATTATTTTGGTGATCAGTTTTTGACCATGGAGGTAGACGTGGGGGAGGTGTTTCCATTTCGGGTTTGGGGTTCGGGGGACGCTTTCAGCCCATGTCTGTGATTCCTGGGCTACCCATCCTGTCTGTGATTCGAGGCCCAGCGGCGCTCAGCGGCTCTCCGGGCACTTCTGGCTGCAGCGGGGACCCTGTGGACCCAGGGCTGTTGCTGGTCCCCGCTCGCCAGTTGGATGGTGTCAGTGGCAACCTCTGCCACCCCGGAGGACAGACAGACTTGCTTTTAACATGAAGGCGGTCAAGTGGAAAAGCAGCTTGGGGAGACCCCTTCAGGGCCCAAGAGCTGAGATAGCCCCCCAGACGGCGCACGACTCCAGCAGGATGTCTCACCGCCCCACCCACCTTTGCTTGTCCTTGACTGCGAGCTGGGGCAGGGGATGAGCTTGTCCCTGTTGGCGGGGATGGTGTAGAGACCCCCGGTTGTCTCTGGGGCCACTGGTGGGGCTCCTCGGGGCCACAGAGGAAGGGGCAGGCCCCCTGGGGTCGTCTGCACGGTGCGCCCCCGCTCTGGACCAGAAGGCGACCAGTGAGTGCGCCAGCACGCGGCGTGGTGTGGGGGACGCTCGCCCAGCCCCGCGTCCCTTTCCGGAGCCGGGCGGCGAGGCCTCCCAGGTCCCTGCCGTCCCCTTGCCCGCCGTCTCGGAGGAGGCCGGAGAATGAGACACACCGTGTGTGCTGTTGCACAAGTAGACGATTTGTCCTAATCAGTGACACCCATTTACTAGAATTGCTTAAAATGAACTATACCTCATCCAGAAATCGCACATTTAGAGGCGCTCCATTCATCATCTGAAAATTGAGGGCCAGTAAACTTTTCTGCTCCTCCAGTGGGATCATAGGCATGCATCAAAATGTTAGAAATGATTGGTGAGAGGAAGCTGTCACCCATTTATCAAGGAAAAGAACATTATTTGCTAATTTCCCAACCAGGCTGGTGACAGGGTGCTTCGTCTTTGGACCCACGGTGACCAGCATGGCCTTTTTGTTATTAGTACAAGTCAAGCGCTTTTGGGCAGTTGCTAACAAGACACATTTGTCTGTCATCAGAGGGACTTTGCTTGTTTTCCAAGTGCTGTGACCACAGGCTGCTCTTCCCGAAGCCCGATGGCTGTGCGTGGCGGGGCCGCGCTCACCCGGGCGGGGAGCCGGCTGATAAATCAGGAAGTTTCCATGTCAAGGTGAAGGTATTGACTCTCAGCACCGAACCTGACGACATGGAGCCGAAAGGAGACAGCCATTCGTCTTCCAGGAGGACAAAGGGGTCACGGGTTCCCCTCGGCGGGGGTAGGGGCCGCGGGCCGCCAGCCCCTCGCCCCGTGGGGACAGGGCAAGTTTGGGACTTGACTTGGCGTCTCTGGTCTGTCAGGGCGCCCACCTGCTTCTGGGGCCGCTCTCAAAGCCCAGGGGGGCGACTGGGAGTGACGGGAGAGGGGGGTAAGGCAGCGAGGAGGGGTGCGCCCATCAAAGCCGTGCGCACCCGGGGGAGAAGCTCCCATCGCGTCCGGGGGAGACCAGGAAGCGGCCGGACGATCAGCCTTCTCAGTGGAGAGCCGACCAAGGAAGCTGTGGGCCTTCTGCTGACCAGGAGCAGAAGCAGCAGGCCGGCCTGTGGTCCCGGGAGAGAAGGAACAAGAACAGTCCTGTCTGAACTCTCAGGGGCCGCGGGCCTCCTCACTCCACGTCCCTGCGAGCGGGCACGCCCTGGAGTCCGGGGCTGCCCAGGTTTTCATTTGAAGCCTTTGTTTGGAGAAGGTCTTGGGGCTTTCCTGGTGGCTCAGCTGGTAAAGGATCTGCCTCCAGTGCGGGAGACCGGGATTTGATCCCTGGGTTGGAAAGGCCCCCCGGAGAAGGGAAAGGCTACCCACTCCAGTTTTCTGGCCTGGAAAATTCCATGGACTATACAGTCAATGGGATGGCAAAGAGCCGGACACGATTGAGCGACTTTCACTTTAGGCTCTAGGCTGAGGCTTGGATCTCAAAAGCTCACCCTGACAAAAAGGACGTTTTTAAAAAAACTATCATTTGAGTCATTGGGCCTTTTTTATTCACTTGTATTCCATAAAAAGTGCAAGCTGAATCATTCTTTCTTAGGATGGCTTTTCAATAAAGCAGCAACACCTGGGACGTCTTCATCAGGGACGTGAGCTGTGTGCTCCACCCCCAGAAACACACACACAGGCGGTTTTAAATGCTCTTAAAGAGCCTGCAGTCACTGGCTTGCACAAGGGCCCTGGGTGCACGTGGAGGGCGCGTGTGCTCCAGAAGACTCCTCACCGAGGGTGTTGAGTGTGAGACACACAGTCTCCCGTGGAGACTGTGGGCCGCTGCCCGTCTCGGGACTGCTGGATGCGGATCGTCTCTGGGGGATGCTTCTTAAAGGTGCAGCCTGGCAGTGGGGCCATCATCGCCCTCCAGATGCCGCCCTTCCCAGCTCTCCCAAGGGCCCTTGTCTGCACCTCCACACACGGAGACCCCAGCTCCCGACATGGTGATCCCTGTTGGTGGGCCAGTCTTCCATGGGCCTGACCCCCTCCCACCTGGAGCACCTGCTGACCACCGAGGACCACAGCCGGGGCCTCTGAGCGCCTGGAGGTGGGGGAGTTCAGCCAGACTTCGTCCCATCTTTTCAGCCCTTTTCATCCTCCCGGGGGATGCCCCTTGCCTGGGACTCCCTCGGACCCTTCCGGGTCTCAGCCCTGGGGTGGCAGGGCTGTCCCGCCCAGGCTCAGAATCCGTGTGCCTGGCCCCGGGGCCCAGCCGACTGCTCTAGGCCCGACCGTCACCTCCACCCGCTTCTGAGGACCAACCCAGTGCCCTTCCCTCACATCCCCAGCATAGGATGCCCGTGAGCCCATGGGGATGACCACGCACGCAGGGTGCTTGTGACCCTCGCGGCATCCGGCCACACGGTCCCCAGGCTGGAGGCGGTTTGCCGCTTGTGCTAGTTGGCTGGCGACACGGAGGCGGTTTTGAAAGCTGACCTGTTAGTGCGAGCTACAGGGTATGAGGTGCTGGGGCCACAGGCCCCCCGGAGACAGGCCTGGGGTGCTGGATGCTGCCCACCCCCCGCCTCCCCAACCGCTGGCCCCCCTGCGCTCAGGAAACACCGTGGGCAGCAGTGGTCTTTCAGGGGAGCTGGGTGTCGGGGGCGGTGCGGAGGCCGCGTGTCCACATGGCTAGGCCTTGACCTGTGGCTTCCCGTGGCCGGCGTCCCCCCGAGGCCCACCTGGGCTGGGTTCTCCGCAGGTGACCAGGCCCACCTGCGCCTCGTAGGTGCTGGGGGTGCGGCATGCTTTCCTGGGTTCCCCCAGGAGACCCAGCCAGCTTCACGCAAGCAGCCTGGGGCCTGGCTCCGGGCCGCCCTCGGCCACGTCCAGGGCCCCTTCCGGCTGCTCAGGAATGAGGATGAGAAGCAACAGCCAGGAAGTCCTGGAAGGGGCTCGGGGCTGTGGGAGGAACCCCTGCAGACACGGCTGCCTGGGGCGGGCGGGCTGCACCTCAGCAGCGGGTTGGGGGTCTCCAGATGAGTCGGGGTCTCCAGGTGGGTCGGGGGGGGGCTCTCTAGATGGATCGGGGGGCCTCCAGGCAGGTCGGCGGTCTCCAGGCTGGTCGGGGGGTCTCTAGACGGATCGGGGGGTCTCCAGGCAGGTCGGGGTCTCCTGTCGGGTCGGGGGGTCTCCAGACGGATCGGGGGGTCACCAGGCAGGTCGGGGTCTCCAGGCACAGGGCAGGGCTTGAGCCCAGGGTGGGGAGCTGGGGGGCGCTAGTCTGGGTGGGGTGGCAGGGCCTGGGGGTGGGCAAGGTCCCAGAGGCCTTCTGAGCCCCACATATTTGGGGGTTTGGGGGGCCCCTTGGGAGGAAACAGGACTGTTTTACTTGAGAGACATAACCCGGGATGCTGTGCTCAGGGACCCTTGGCCGTATCAGTATTTACATTGACCTTGGCGCTGTCTTTAAAGGCTCTGACTTAGCGCCTTGCTTTTCTTCTTTATTCACCTTGAAAAGCCGGGAGTTAAAAATGCCTCCATGGGGACTGGGGGTGGCAGCGGATCCTTCCTGAGTGGGGGGTCTCTTCCCCAGGCCCCTCCCCCAGCTGGGGGCCTGCTCGCCCCAGTTGCGGCCTCTGTTCTTATACAGAAGTGCCAGACTCCCTTCCAACAGCAGTCAGACCATGAGAGGCCTTCCCCGGGTACGAGGCTGGCGGGCGTGTGTGTGCCTCCAGATGTAGCTCACACAGCCTGAAGTCCACCCGTTCCAGGGTACAGTTAAGTGGTTCTTAGGAGGGTCGCAAGGCTGTGCGACCACTAACGGAGAACGTTCCATGACAGAAGCGCCCAAGCGGCCGTCAGCAGCCCCTCTCCCGCTCCCAGCCCTGCCGAGCCCCGGCTGCCGCGAGCTCTTCCTCTCTGCGCGCCCGGCCGTCTGGATGGGTGCATGGTCCTGGGTGAGGGCTCTGATGGCCCACGGCCCCCGCGCTGTGCTGCCCTCCTCTGTGTGGCCGAGCGGTCTCCCTTGTGCTGGGACCACGGAGCATCCATCCATCTTGCTTCAGTCCCTCCTTGGCACGTGCTGGGGACAGGTTCCAGGACCAAACCCATGGATGCTTGAGCCCCTTGCAGCGCAGTCCTTCGTATCCAAGGTCATAGCTGCACTTGGTCGAATCTGAGGGTTTAGGACTGTGGATACGGAGGGCCGACTGTAAGACAAGTGATGCTGCTGAGAGAGACTCGTGAGCGAGTTCGTGTGTGGACACACGGGAAACGTTGTGTTCACGCTGGCTTCTCCAAGTCAGAAACGGAAATAAACCTTCTCCATTGGGCTCGTGTTGCAGGAGGTCCTCGGGGTCACTGTGGCCCTTCATCGTTACGATAGAGCACCCACTGTGCGCCTGCACTGAGTAGGACAGGTGCTGTGACTCAGGGGGACGGCTCTCCGGGAGGAGCACCTGGGGGGCTGGGCCGCCTCCAGCCGTGGTGGGGGGTGGGGGGCACTCCAGAGGCATCCCTCAGCTTACGTCTGTACCGAGGTTTCACACTGACCCCACACATGCAAGATGCATCGCCCAGAAGGGTCTCCACAGAGCATGTTGTTGGAGGAAGAGCACGCAGGCCGCAAGCTTTCCTCCCTAAAGGCGGGGGACCCGGCCTGTCCCTGCCCTTTGTTCTCGAGGACACTTTCCGTTCGCCACCTTCTCCTTCCCCTTTGTTCAGACTCTTCTACCTGTGGACAGAGGCTACTTTTGTTGGGGGGATGCAAGGGGGGGTGGCTGGGCCCCCCCACCCCTCCTGCCTCCTTGGGGACTGTGTCTCGGGGGTCCCTGTTTCTGGGCTCCGTGGGCGTGGTTGGGACGCCGCCACGAAGCCATCGTCCATTCCTCGAGGTTTGTAAACAGAACTGTTTGGATGCCACCCAGTGGTGTCAGCAAGGGTATTATTTTGGGAACAAGGGAGATGCGCTGTCCCCTTTTCTGGTCTGATGTTCCGTCACAAAGCCCCCGGGTGCTGCCAGTGCTGGGGAGCCTTGCAGGGAGGCCCTGGGCCGGGCGTGGGAGCACCCCTCCGGAGCGGTGAGGTGGGCCCGACTTCTGATTCGAAGTCAAGTGCGGCGCTTCTTGCGTCCTCAGAAGTCCTGGCGACACAAGGTTCCCTGGCTGGAGGGGCTCCGGGAGGGAGTCCCGGGAAGCAGAAGCCAGCCTGGGGTGGGCGCGAGCCGCCCCGCGGGCTGTCAGGGCCACGGCGGGCATGACGCCGGAAAGCCAGGCTGCTTCGATGTGGGGACCTGGGCTCGGCCGCCCGGCGCTCAGGGAGTCAGAGCGGGCCGGTGCCGCTATGCCCGGGCCGGCTGGGGGCAGTGTCTCCTGGCGCGCGGTGCCCGCCCGCCGCGGCCTTTGTGTTCCCCATGCACGCCGCGGCGCCCGGCTCACCCTGCCGAGTTCTGTGATTGAAATTCATTGCCAAATTTATTGAGAAATTAATGAGAAAAGCTGCAAAGTATTGACTTTGAGAGGAAAACACAACTCATCTTGAATGAGGAGGAAAATGCAGCAATAATTTAGCCGCTATTGATTTGGCCCTGTCCATGTATCGATCTTCATTTTACAATATTAATTTGCACCTGCAATCGGCTGCTAAGGGAACCGATTTCATTTCGTGGCCGCGTTAATGTGCGGAGCGTGAGGGGCTCTTCAGAAGTGTGGGTGCTGTGCGTTGCGTGGGGGGAGGCAGCCTCTGCCTTTTCTATCTTTGCTTGTTGCTGAAATAGGCCAAAAATTAATTTTTTTTGTCGGACAAAATATGAAAGCAGAAACCCACCTCCGACGTGGCCCTCCTCTCGGCTGTGCGGCCCGCACGAGGAGCCGTCAGCCGCCTGAAACTCCAGCCACCTCTCATCATCAGGCCCGGATCAGTTCAAAGTTCATGAAATTTCTATGAGCATTGATCTCGCCCCATTGATTTTTTTTTTTGCAGCAGATCTTTGAAATTTTAATTTCCCGAGCATCTGAATTTCTTATAGATGAAATGCACTTGGAGGAGACAGTTGATGATAAAGTGGAGAACTTAGCATCATTTTAAAGCCTAAAAAAAAGGGAGAAAAAAACAGGCGGTTGCAGCCTGTGTCATGTTTTTGAGGTGGAGTGGAGGAGGTGCTCCAGCGGGGGCAAGGT
>NC_069680.1:30905000-30907500 GCF_023699985.2 Odocoileus virginianus | reverse complement strand
GATTTGTTTTATGACTTTTGATACAACAGCCTTATAATCTGACATATCTTAAATGATATAATTTTGTGCCTGCATTCATCTTTTTTACATGTAGCAGCCCATCTTTGCAAGATTTGAATTCAGAACAAATAATGGGCACTAATTACTTTTTTTCTTGTGGGGGGTGGGGCAGTCAGGGGGCGTGGTTTGTTGTAAACCTCCTCCTCTCCAACGCAGATGGGCGTGGAAATCCCCACGGAAAGGTGGATGCTGGTAATACATTTTGAGAAATGTCTTGGTTTTTTTTCCCCTTCAGCAGAAAATAACATTTGTTTTTGTTGTGTTTAAGGCAGAGTTTAAATTAATTTAACCCAGTGACACATGTTCAGAGACTAAGCACGCAGCTAAATAATTCCTGGGAATAAACTGCTCAGGAACCAAGTCCATTAATTTACGGCTCTCCTGATGCTGACAGATGTGAGGGCCGGAGGAGGACCTACAAATATTAACATAAAACAAATTTGCTTTATTCTTCTTCATATTTCTTCTTCGTCCTGACTCGAGCTCACCCAAGGCTCCTTCTCTAATTATCCACGAGGTCAGTAAGCAAAATTGGGCAGGAGCTGGGAGATCAATACAAATTACCCCTGAGCAAACCAGTGCTGACAGCTTGAATCGCAGCATATGTTTACCCAAAATCAGGCAATTTATCTTAATATCAGCAAAGTAATGCAGTGCAGGTGAAAGGTCAGGCAATCTCTCCCCCTCATAATTACCCAGTTCTAAAACAGGAAAGTGGTATTGATTGGCCTGGCTCGCTGCTCTGTGACTGGACGTGCAGAGCCATGGCCTGGCTGGGCCGGGCCCTCCTAGTAAACGCCACGCACGGACCGTGTATCAGATGTGCGGAGGGGCTTCTGTTTTCTCCTCCAGTTGTAGACTGTGCCGGGGAAGCCTGGGCAACTCCCCTCCTTGCCCTGGTGCAGTGCGGGGGGTTCTGGGGGGTTCCACCCTCGGAAGTCCCCCGGTCGGTTCCGCCGATGGCAGCTGCTCCCAGAGGCGCAGGGGTGTGCCACCCCACCCCCGCCCCGAACCGAGCACACACATCGCAGGGCCTCCTCTCCTAAGTCTTCCATGTAAGTCCTTCGGGCTTCCCTAGCGAAGCCCCCGACGCGATTTCCAGCTGCAGCCGCAGCTCCCGGCCCCCCACCCCCCCAATGCTGGGTCCGGCCTGGTGAGACCCGCAGTTGCACCGAGACACGTCCTCTCCCGACGTCCAGCCTTGCTCTCGGCGGGGCGCTTCAGACGTGGACGCTCCTCGGGCTGCAGTGGGAGGCGAGCAGGACCCTCTCGTTTCTGCCGCTTGGAAATCTCTTCTGGTCCTAGAAGGAGAATGTCAGTCCGGCCGAAACATCAGGGATGTCTCTTCCGGAATGAGCGGGCACGGTTATTACAAGTCATAAAGCTTCTGAAAGCTTGCATTAGAGCAGCTATCACCTGTCAGGGCATTTGCATGAAATCAATAGCGGCTGCCCATCTCTCTGTTCGGATCACCTTTCACCAGCCGATTCATTAAGTCCAGCAGGCATGGCAGCGAGCTGGGGGGAGGAGGGCCCTGGCCTCTGAGAGGACACTGGGCCATCTTTCCTGTCCCCTGGTCGGGAGACCTGGGACGTCGTGGAACCCTTCCGGGCCTGCTGGCTGGGTGAGGCCCGTCCGCCCGGCCTGCACTTTTCCTGACACCCTCGTCCCGGCCCAGGCAGGGACATGACAAATTGTCCCCCAAGTCTCCCCTGACAGCTTCTGATGATTAATGGTTTGATTATGAAGTGGTTTTACACATATAGAATTTACATCACAGAGAGTTAGGAATTTTTGCCGTGTCACACACGCCGAGGCATTTCGAAGAGCTTTACTATTTGCAGAGAAAAAGGAGGGCAGGATCGCAGCAAAAGCCATGTCATGTGAAATCAATATGTCGGATCAATGCTTTATTAACAAGAAAATGTCTTACTTCACATTCCTGTGCGGACCTTTGTCTCCGCGGCATGTATGATGGAATGTCAGACCACACCGCGGTCCTCAGCTTCCGGGCGGCGGGCCGCGCAGACGAGACCCGCCGAGGGTGCTGACACCAGCGCCCGAGCACTCGAGGATAACGGTGACCAATTATTCCGGAAAGCGCCTTCAAAGGCGGCCTCTAACCCTGCTCCTCGGAGCCGCCGCCTTTGTGTTCCTGGTGCTCCGCGGACCCGCTGAGTTGGGTGGTGTTAATCATCAAATTACCCGCTGACTAATGAGTGATGGCCCGAATTGCGAGCTGAGTAATGAATAGATGGCGGCGGGTCTTATTAGTCTCAGAAAAGCCCCCTGATTTATGTCGCGCCGTGCACCGTGGCGTTGCTCCCCGGAAAACGATATCTACATCAAGAAGTAATGTACTCTAATAAGTATTTTCATCTTAACTCGCGTCCCGGCCCCCGGGCTCAGTTTTTGTTGGAGTCGGGCAGAGCCGTAATAA
>NC_069680.1:30742500-30900000 GCF_023699985.2 Odocoileus virginianus | reverse complement strand
TTCGGCTCAAGGTAGAGCAAGTTAAAATGTAAGCCCCCATTTGTATTCGAAATTAACTAAACTCTGGATTAATCCGCACAGTCGTAAACTGGAGGTAGGCGTGCAGGCGCGGATAAGACAGTGGCGGCGCGTCCAAGCCCCGGGGCGCAGCGCGCGCACCGTCGCAGAGGCATTTATGAAGTCCTTTACAACATGCAGTCAAAGAGGTTAATTGAAAAATTTCTTAATGTCATTATGAAAGAACTAGATTAACCCAAGTTAATTCACTTTATTGTTCAAAATAAAGAGGAATAAGCACTGAACTCACTTGCAAATTTGGGGCGTGAATTAGGGGTGAGATGTTGTCTTTAAGGACTCTGCCAGTTTAATTAAGATATGGAAAATTACTTATTGTTCTTCCCCACTAAAGTGCTAGGAATTAAGCGCCGATGTGAAGCCGGGCCTTTCATATCTCCGCCGTGTGTGTGTTTGTTTAATACCCATAAGACTCTGTCATTAAACCTCAGGACTAGGCTGGGCTTCCTGGCATTTGCCTCCTGCTGGCCCGTCCGGTTCTGGTCGGGGAGCGAACTTGAAACACCACGGACATGCTCACCGCCCATGGGGCCGGCTGGGAGGGCCCTGATGGGTCCTGGGCTGTCCTCACCGCAGATGTGACTGAGTTCACAGCTGTGGTTCCTTCCCTGAAAGCCCTTCTGCTTTTCCTCCAGGAAGTGTTGCTCAAGAGGGCGGCCGACCTCGTGGAAGCCTTATACGGGATGCCCCACAACAACCAGGTAGGCGATGGAGCTTGACCACGCTGCCAGCCGTCCCAGGGTGACCTTGACCTTGGAAGGCCAGCTGACTTGGGTCTGGCGTGGGCTTCCTGGGCACATGCGTCCTCTTGAGCATCTGCTGGGGTTGGGGGCCTCCGCCCGTTCGGATCCTCATGCTGAGCGCTCAGATAGGAAATGACCAGTCAGCGCCGAGAACCAGAGGCAGGAGGGCTTGTTCCTGGGAAACCCGCCTTGCAGTCTGTCCCCTGGACTCTGGGGGCGGACTGGGGCCGGTTCCTCTGGGCATGGACTTGTTTCTCTGACCCTGAATCCAGGGCCTTCCATGCTGCCCGGCCCGGTGTGCGCCTCAGGGCCTTTGGGCTGTGAGAGCAGAAATGGGATGGAAGGGGTATTCAGCCGTTCTCCTGAGGGAGGTTCTTTCCTGTTAAGACGTCCCTTTTGTCCCTGTCTGGACCGAGGGATGGTAGGACGCTCCCACTGGTTGCCCAGCAGGGCCCAGTGGAGGGGCTAGGGCTGTGCTCCCAGGGAGGGGTTGGGGGGGAGGCCTGGCCTGGCCGTAACGGGCCCCTCCTGCCCCAGGAGATCATCCTGAAGCGGGCGGCTGACATCGCCGAGGCGTTGTACAGTGTCCCTCGCAACCACAACCAGATCCCTACCCTGGGCAATACCCCCGCACACACGGGCATGATGGGCGTGAACTCGTTCAGCAGCCAGCTAGCGGTCAACGTCGCAGAGACGTCACAAGCCAACGACCAAGGTACGCCGCGTGGGGCCCCCTGCCCTGGACGCCCGGGCGGGGTGCCCGCCAGTGCCTGGAGGCCGGCGGGGTCGAGGGTGGCGCCCCGGGCCCGGCAGCTCTTGCTCACACAGGCCCCCGGCAGGGGCTGCTCAGAGAAGTCAGAAACTGAGGCACAGCTACTGCCACGCAGCTTGCGGGGCTTTGCCAGACATCTCCCGGGATGGATCTTTTAAGAGGCTCTGCTTCCCTGGGAGGGCTGGGAAGAGTCATAAGGATGGCCATGACTTAGGGAGCCGGGGACCCTGCCTGGATGCATTGATGGTGTGGGGATTGGCTCCTGAGCTTGGAAGGAGTTTGTGGAGTGAGGTGCCCGTTCCCCACGTGCACTCTATCTGTTTGCGGCCGCTCTAAACTCTGCACAGGCTGTTGTGTCAGAAAAAACCTCCCGATCAGCTGCTTGGCCCCCATTCACCCTCATCCCGAGATGGGAGCGAGGCTCAGGCTCCCGGCCGCCCCCGCGCTGACAGAAACAGCAACTGTAGCCAGGGAGAAGCCCGGCCGCCTTTCCTGGGGAGTTATGGCCACACAGAAGCTGTCCTCATCAGCCCTGCAGAGGCCGGCAGTTCACCTAGCGTGGGGTGGAGTGAGGCGGGCAGCGCAAGGCTGGAAGTTCACCCAGCGTCGGGGTGGGGTGCAGCCCAGGAACCTTGCTGTGGCTAATCGCTTCTAAAGAGAAAGACGAAAGCAGCCGACGGCTAGGTGGAAGCGTGCGTGAGCGCCGGCCAGCTGTTGAGGCCGCTGGGCTCGGGCAGGGCGTGGCGTGGCAAAGGCCGTCAGAGCTGGCGAGAGGCGCTGGGGCTGGAGGAGCGCGCACGGTCGTTTGGCAGGGCTTGGCAGGCGATGGAGGTGTGCGGGGAACGCCCCCCCAGTGTCTCTCCCTGATAATAACGTTGTTTTTGGCCGGGGGGGGGTCCAGCAGTCGGCTACAGTCGCAACACGAGCAGCGTGTCCCCGCGAGGATACGCGCCGAGCAGTACTCCCCAGCAGTCCAATTACAGCACAGTCAGCACTAGCATGAATGGATACGGAACTGGCGCCATGGCCAATCTAGGGGTCCCGGGCTCGCCTGGATTTCTTAATGGCTCCTCCGCTAACTCGCCCTACGGCAGTAAGTGTCTGTTTTTGTCACACGTCATCACACAGATTCATGTGCGCTGCAGTCACGTGTGTGCGTTGCGTGGATGTCTGTGGTGTGAGCTGCTGGACGCAAGGACGGGTGGCTCAGGAGGCTGGGCGTCCGCACGACCGCCGGCGGCGGCCCCGCGCGGTCACACGGCGGAACCCAAACCGAATCGGCACCAAACCGGGGCTGCCCAATTGGAACCCAAAGTCCACGCAAGCGTTAGATGATGCCTGTTGTCCCCAGAGTGGCCGAGCCAGAGACATCTCATGCTTGCGCTGTGGCCCGAGGCTCCGGGCCAGGCCCGGAGCGCTCTGTCGTGTGGCCGTGGCCGCGTCGCGCGTCCTGACATGTTTGCTTTGTTACAGTAGTGCCGTCCAGCCCCACCATGGCAGCCTCTTCGGTCACCCTCCCTTCAAACTGTAGCAGTACACACGGCATTTTCTCATTCTCACCTGCCAATGTCATCTCTGCAGTGAAACAAAAGAGCGCCTTCGCGCCCGTGGTCCGGCCCCAAGCCTCCCCTCCTCCTTCCTGCACCAGCGCCAACGGGAACGGACTGCAAGGTGAGGGTGCACGCCGGCCCCACGCTGCAGCCGGGCGGCCCCGGGGCCCTGTGGGTCTCTCCCCGGGGGCGGGAGCTCCGGCCCGCCCGGGGCCCCTGGCAGGGCAGCCCTGCCCCTTGCATGCTCTCCTTTGTCCCCATCCCCGCTGGGTGTGCCTAGGAGTGACCCCCGCTTGATCAGCCCCTGCAAGCAGAGGCTTCCTCTTGGTTGATAAAACCGATTTCCCCATCCTTCCGAGACGACTTCTGTGTCCTCGTGGTAAAAGCAGCCCATGCCCGCAGGGAGTGGAAAGCCACAGGGAAAGCAAACAGGCCGCGGTGGAGGCTGCAGGGGCCACGTCCTGCCCTGCTGAGCCCCCCTTGCCCACGGGACAGCCTCAGGCCTGGGTGGCGGGCTGCGGTGCTGCCTGCAGCCCCCGCCTGACCTGGGCCTGCCCGCGCTTCCATCCCGAGCCTCGATTCTCAGCCTGGTCTAAGGGACCGCGGGGCCCCAGAGGCCGTGCTGTCATTGGAGACCCGGGGCTGTGCCTGAGCCAGCGCTGGACAGGAGTTGGTCTCTCTGGGCGACTGCTCTCAAAGACTCCAGAGGGAGCAGGGCCTGCCCGAGGGCCGTGGGAGGCCCCGCCTGGCACGGGGCCCGCAGACGGGCCGCGCAGTGCCCTCCCCGTGCTGGGGCCCTCTGGGCAGTGGCAGGCGGGGCCATGTGTGGGCCCCCAGGCCTCGTGAGCTTGCACGCGGCTCCTGGTGAGTGACCTGAGGCCCACAGGCCCCGAGATTGAGTGGCCGCCATCTGGCCTCTTTCAGACACCTCCTTTGGTATATGCTCCTCCCGGTGAAAACCAAATCCAGTTACTCCTTTAAAAAAAAACTGAACCTATTCAACCAGTATTTACTGAGCGCCTACTATGTGCCAGGCTCTCTGCTGGGTGCTGAGGACGCTACCGTGGAGAAGACAAACTGGCCCTTTTGTGAAGTCGGTGGCATATTTCACTTTGATGAACTAATGCTCAAAAAAGGAACTGGAAAGGTATCCGTGATTTGAAATAATTGTCTGCACCACACCTGTTAGCGTGAGAGGGTCGCCCAGCCCCGAAGGGCCGCCGACTGGCCTGTGAGCCGGCCGCGGTCCCCAGAGCGCAGGGGCGAAGGGGCAGGTGGCCGGGTGCATGGCCCTGCCCACCGCCCACGTGGCACCAAGGCCCGCCGAAAGGTGGCACCGCAAAAGCCGTGTGTACACACACGGGTCTTCCAAACCATAAAGTTGTAACGGTGAGTCGGAGATAAATTAATATTGTTGAAATTAATGAACTGAGAAATTGAAGCTCCCATCACTACATGAACCAAATGTATTAATATGTGATACATAAATTAATGAGAACAATCACTCTTGACAAAAATTAAACAACACTAAAGTTAAAAGGTTTTAAATTACCTTTGCACCAGGAGTTCACTGGGAAGCATCCTTGCACTTTTGGCATCTCAGCACAAGTTCTCTCTCTGTTCCGAGAAGAGAAAGGACACGCTCCCCACATGTGGAGCCGTGACTTCTGTCTTGTCAGGGCCCTTGGCCCCGAGATTGCAAACCAGGTGGGCTGTGGTGGCTTTGATCTTGGCCAGCCCGCGACTCACCATTACGATACGGAGCGGTCAGCAGCAGGTCCAGGGCAGGGGCTGAGAGCAGAGGGGAGCCCGAGGCATGCCCAGTCCACGTAGGCAGTGAGAGCGGGGCCTGGGTGCCCCCCAGCCCGAGATCCGGCCGTGGCTGGCATCACAGGAGTGGCCAGGTTGGCATGCCTCTGTCGACAGAGGTGGCCTTGGGGGGGCCCGGGCCTCTGTCTGCCAGAAGCCAGCCACCGAGGTGTGTGGGCGGCAGCCCCTTCGCACACAGAAGGCCAGAAGGCTTTCCCTTGGCCACGTGAGGTCTTTGAGGAGAGGAGCCTGGGGGGGGTCTGTCCCCACGTGCACCCCCACCCTGTGAAGTAGGTGCCCTTAACCGAGCCCACGGCTGGTTAGTGGAGGGCCGTGCAAAGCCACTGTCACATTGACCGAAGCCCAGGGAGGCCCCCGCGCCCGGTGAGGGGTGCCCCTGACCTGCCCCCTCTCTCTTGCAGCTATGTCTGGGCTGGTAGTCCCGCCCATGTGAGGGGCGCTGTGACCTGCCGCCACGCAGCATCCAAGGACGGACTTCAGGGGACACGTCAGGACACGCAAGGCGCTGGCGGGACGGGGTCTTCAGTACGTCAGCAGCGGCCGCGATGCTCCGAGAGACTTTGTTTAAAGATTTTATTTAAACTATTAAGAATCAACATGCAAACAACCTACTCCTTCATGAACAATTCCATTTTATTGACTGAACTTTTCTCATATTTTCACATTTCTCAGTCCTGAAGAATAAGGAAAACAAAGCGACGCCTATTTTGTATAAAGTTTCTGACTCCGTCTTGGCTATGTCTAGTACTTGCTATGTGTTGGGAGAAACTTTGTGAATGCACCATTTTGATGATCATAAAACACTGATGAAAAACGCCTCCAGACATTTTTCTGTACTCATCCTTAGATTCACAATGGTTGTGTATCTCTATAATGTGAAATATTTTTTTGTGGTGACAAAAGGGGGCCAAGGAGGTCTGAGCCATCAAACTGGAAGAAAGGAAGACTATATGGTTAGGAGAACTGGGGTGGCAGGGGTGGGGGGGAGGGCGGGTTTATCATTGCTTAACTTCATCTTAATGAAATGAAACTTTGTAACTTATTGTAGTTAGAAATTGTAACTTTGATATTGAATTCTCTTGCCTTCAACAAGCACACTGACAGAGAAAAAAGAAATGCTACTGTCTGTTGGTTAAAATATTCCCCACTGCTAGAGCTTCCTGTTACCAAGTGTGATCTGCGGCTTTTTTTCAACTTTTGCTAGCACTGTATACTATTGCATTCTTAGGCTACTGTGACGTCCATGTTTCTTGTACCAGAAGTTGTCCTTTTGACTTCTAGATCCTTCTTCCCTGATGTGTTTTGTATGTGGTTATAAAATTGTAGACTTTTGTGATTTTGCCAAAGTTGTAGCTAAATATTTATACACTTGTCTTGAATTTTTTTCAGATCCACTTAAATATTTAGAAGAAAAAAAACAAACCAAGTTTTATTCCTTATGCATCTTATAAGGAATAAAATGGTCTCCATTCAACACTTACTTTTCCATGAACACTTGCTGTTGCTAAGGGACTTTATTTTGTAACATATCAACTATAAATATTGTATTTATCTTCGAGATTTTGTACATTGCTTTTCCTGCCGTTTTCGGTTTCCGTTTCTTTGTCTGTGTTGGTTTTCGATCATGGCCTGGTGTGAGATGCTGGAAGAGCATTCAGCCAAGAACTGTCTGTCTGATCCGTTCTGTTCAGTGAACCAGCGTCCTTGCATTTCATTTGTACTTCCAGAATTTGCTATTGTTTAGACTTTCTGTCCTTTTTTTTTTTTTTTAATTTTGAGGAAAAGTCAAATTCATTGTTTATTTTTATATTATTTTTAAGTTATCTGAACAAATACTTTTGAAGAAAAAAAAAAAGTTCGTTGTATAGTCAAAACAAAAACGGTGCCACCCGGCTGTGACAAGTCCTAGTAGATTCCGTGCATGTGGAACGGCCACAAAGAGGCGACACCATTTGGGGCGGCGTCCTTTCATTATTATTTTTCTTTTTGTAGAATGTAAAAAGTCATTTTAGCTGCCACCCATGACTTTGCCACATAGCTGAACCGTGTTTACTGGAAAAATTCAGAGGCCTAAAGTTTAAAATAAAATTTACTTCTGATGTTTTAATTAAAATGTTTGCCACATTAACTTCTCCGATGCCTTAAAAGTGGACTTCTTTAAAGAACCTTTGTGCTATCTTATCACAGGCTTACACCACAATTGTTAATCGAGATTTCATTTGGAGATTTATGGTGACACATGCACACACACACGCGTGCACACACGCGCGTGCACACACACACAAGCACAAGCCCCACGGGCCCGTGTCACTGCTCTCTGCATCCGGGTCTGCTGTGTCCTGCGTCCTCCCGAGCCCAGCCCAGACTCGGAGGCCCCAGGGGACCCACAGCCACCCCTTGTCCGGAACCCCCTTTTAACAACACCTTTCCTGTGGTCAGACCCCAACGGCGCTGTCTACTTTCTGAACTGGAAGGACCTCCTTGCGACACTGTACCTGTTAGTGCCAAACCCGCGGTGAGACCAGGAGGGCCGTGTTCTTTTCCCTCTGCGGACACACAGCACAGCCAACACTTTGCAGCAGAAATCAAATCTAAAACAAAAAGGAGGGACTTCTTAAAATTCTCTTGAGAAAGACCAAAACAAAACCATGCCAGACTTAAAGGTGTTCATTTGAGGGACTAAATGGAAGAATCGGAACATCCCGGAGGCCATCGGTCACACTCTGGCCCTGTGACCGGCCTGAGGAGTCGCTTTGGAACTCACTTGCCTCCGTTTTATTTTGTATACGTAAGGGTTTGACCTAAAAATGAGCTCATGTGTACACATTAGGGACATTTGTGAGTCTGCTCACCCCACACTTGGTTTGGGTCTAGTTGCCCTCACAGCGTCATCGTCTCAAAACCGAGCGTGCCACTAAATGGTAGATTTTACTGTTGAAGACCCTACAATAAGATTGTTTTATCTGTACATTTTTTTTCAGATATTTAACTGTATAAAAATGTTCATTTTACACGATATTTAATTAAAGTATTTCTTGTCTGTGAATTTCACTTTGGGTAACTCGATCTGTTTTGATTGTTAGAACGGCTGGCTCAACACACAGCGCTGACATTGGGTTGGGGGGGTCGTTTGCGTACCTAGATTCCAGAGCTCTCTCGGCCAAGATAAGAACAGTCCGTGCAGGAGCCTTCTCCCAGGCTGTCCGCCCTCAGACGCTCCTCCGAGCTGCACAGAGAGGCGTAGTCGGCGCTGGTCCCGGGGCCGGCTGTCTGCAGGCCGCGTGCCCCCTGGAATATCTGAGCATGACTGGGTGGGACCCAGGGCCACGGCGGCCCAGAGACAGCCTCCAGGCTCGCGGGGGCTCGGTCACCCCTGCCCCTGGCCCAAGCCCTCTGACCTCAGCCCCTGCCCCTTAACTGGAGGCCTGGTGGTGGAGAGCGAGGGCTCTGGCCACTCAGGATACGAGCTCCTCTGTCCCGTCATCAGGCCGGGTCGAGGTACAGCTCGAGGTGCTGCGGGCAGACACCAGGGCACCCTGAGCCCTGACCGAGGGGCCCGGCGTCAAGGCCAGGCCCAGGCCAAGGTGTGCAGACCCCGTGCACCGCCCTGCTGCCGGGCCGCACGCAGGGGCAGCCAAAGGCGCGGGCAGTGACGAGACGAGCGTCAGCACTGGGATTCTGGTTTTCGTAGCCCTGTTTGGCTCTGGTGCGTCTTGGGTGCCCCGGCTCCATCTCATTCTGCATTTTTCATTTTCTCCTCAATGAAAGGCTGGCTTTGCATGTTTTGGCTTGCAGCTCTCCAACACATACACGTAAGTGTGATCCAAATTAGTACTCACAAATGTCATCTTAATTACTTGTTCTGCTGAGCAAAACAGGGAACAATTATTCAAAACATAAAGAAACTTGTGAATACCTTTTTTTTTTTTTTTCCCTGTCAGTGACAATCAGGTTCCTTTGACTGCGTTCTTGTTTCAGCCTTAAAGAGACAGCAAAGAAGGAGGCTCATGGGGCACAGGCTGTAGCCGGCCCCTCTGCCGCGTGCTGGGGACGACATCACCCCCCTGGCTCTGAGCTGGTGCCAGGGATGTCCACTCGGGGGTGGGCTAGGGGCTGCCTCCCGGAGCTGCCTGCCGGGGTCCAGCGACCTGGGGGAGGGAAATTACTTCATGTTTGTGTTCTGAATCCGAATTGAGAGCTGCATTCTCTCCAAATGTGTGCCAATTATTGTCAGGCCGCCTTCCAGGGTCTTCCAAGCTTTTAAAGATTATTCAAAGCACTTGAAATGGGCTTCAATCTAATGCCTCATTTCATTGCATTAAACAGCCTAGTTAATAAAGAATCGATATATTCAAAGGGCAAGGTTATCTTTTGTCTATAAGGGGTGGTGTCATTCTGAACCTTTTATAGTTCAGATGCTGAAAAAGACCTCATGAAATCCATACTCATCAAGCGGGTCAACAGGAGCAATAAAGAGGGCCCTGAAAGGAAGGAACGCCCGCCCTCCTCTAAAACAACTCAGGGCCTTATCTCCCCACTCGGCACCCGAACAGTCCTCAGAAAATGTCAATTTCTCATCAAGACAAGAGGCTTCGATGATCACTTTTTCCAGAGAATACACACAATTAAGAGGGTGCTAGGGGGGGGGGGTTGGCGGCGGCAGCGGTCTGTGGCTCCTCCTGTCCCCACGAGCTGCGCGCTCCCGCTTGGCAGATAATAAGAGCTGTTGATAACTCGAGTGTCAATATGCCCAAGAGCGGGTTTTGAATGTGAGTCCTTGTGCTCCGGGCCCGCCCGGCCGATCCCAGGCCCTGATAACCGCGCAGCTGCCAACGGACACTGGCGGGGGGCCACCAGGCCTGGCCCTCACAATTAATGCGATGAGCAAATCACACAAAGGGCTGGCCGCTTTAGGCGCGCTGAGACAATCCCCGCTTTACCCTTCAAGGGTTCCTTTTATGTTGGAATAAGGTTGCTTTTAATGAAATTTAAACTCATCAGAGGAAATCAAAAACCTCCAATCAGATTACAAATTGATTTTTTGGTCATTTGTCATTCCCAGTGCAGCGCCGTGGGTTTCACAGGGAGTGGCTGCTGATGTGAGGCTGGGAGCAGCAGGCACACAGCTCCCGGCCCCCGGCCTGGGGACGAGCGTTAGCGGCTCCTGACCCGGGCGGACTTGGGCCCAGCCTCCTCGCCGCCCGGGTTTGGCCAAGGTGGACCCCCGACAGCGGCGGGTGCCCATCTGCTCAGTGGAGGCTCAACCCAGGGACGCCCGTGGTCCTGGGCAGGACCCAGTGGTTTCCAGGCTCACTCTGAACCTTCTATGGTCCCAGTGCTGAGAAAGACCTCCCGGAACCTGTCTGTATGGTACTCACGCAGTCGTGACCCTCTGACGGCACCGGCAGGGCCACGTTCTCCTGGGGCCGCAGTGAGTGTGGGTCCGTCCCCGCCAGGCCCTACGTCTGCTCTGGGCCACCCCGTGAGGAGCCCCGCGGAGCCCACAGGCCCCGGATCCAAGAGCTTTCCTTACACTGGAGGGTGGGGAGGAAAGACGCCAGTCCAGACTGGCCATCTCGTCTGGCCCAGGCCGCTCACTTCGGAGAGCCTGCCCAGGGGCCGGGGCTGGGGTGGCCGCGTTCACAGCTGCTGCCGCGGCCTCCCGGGGATGCTCCTGTGGTGTGGGAAGGGCTCTGGGTGTTTTGAGGGGGAGGCAAAGCTGAGCTTCCCTCCCTCCCCACTGCTGGCATCATGGGCACCTGGCCAAGGCTGCAGGGTGCCCCTGGGCATCAGGGACTTCGTGTAGGCCCCGGAAGGATGGGGCCGGATAGGCACTGCTTCAGGAGGGACGTGAACATCATTTTTGACTCAGGTTCCTCAGAAACCGTCTCTCGGAACCCCAGGGGAGCGCGGTGCCTCAGCCACATGTGCACCTGAGGGTCGCGGGACTCCTGGCCTGACCCCGCTGGTGACCGGGGGCTCTTCACTGGATCCGTCCCGCTCTCCCGGGCGGCAGCACTGCAGTCCAGGCAGGGCAGGGGACCAGCCCAAGGTCACCAGGCCGGAAGGGCCAGGGCCCGGCGCTGAACGACCCCCGGTCCCCAAACCCTCCCCCTCCCCTTTCCACTGATTCAGGCTGTGGAGACTTTCAGGATTAACAGGAGCGTGTGGTCCTCTGGATGAAGTGAGAGCCACCATTCTTCCCTTCCGGCCGCACCAGGAGGACGCACGCCCCGGGGCTCACGGGGCCGGGCTCAGCCCATCACCTGGACAGGCTGTCACACGGAAACCGGCCCATTCAGCCAGCGTCAGCCGGGGCCCAGGCCACGACCAGTGTCACTGGCTCATGACCTGAAACTGAGGGCAGAGGCTCAGGCCCTGGGGCCTTCAACACCCAGGAGGTGGCGAAGCGGGGCTCCCGAGCGCGTCCTCCCCGCTGTTCTCGGGTCCACGTGTGGACGCGCATATAGCTGGAGACATGGGACTCCTGGGCACCCCAGGGCCCCTCACCCCCACCCACCGCTGTGCTCACAGCGGCCCTGGACCACCGCCCACTCACCTGATGGTGGGGCGTCACTCTCGCTTCTGCTTCCAAGGACCGAGCTCATCACAGCCTCCTTCCACGACCAGCAGGCTGACATGCGGCTGCAGCTACCAGGGGAGTGAGAAAGGGTCCTGCAACAAAGTGTTTATATTCTCAATATGCAATGAGCTGTTTTAAATCAGTAAGACTAGATGGACATTCCGGAGAAAAATGGGCAAATTCACAGTCAGTTCACAAGGGAACAAGTGATTAGTAAGTTTGGAAAATATATTCAACCTCACTTAGAAATGCATAGCACATTAAAACAGATCAATTTTTTTTCACCTATTAAATTAGAAAAGATTTCTTTTAAAAGCTAATATTCAATCCCGTTGATGGAGAAACGGGTATTCTTAGAGTTGTGGAAAGAAAAGTAAACAAGTACAGCCCTTCTAGAAACAAACCTGACATTGTATTAAGAGATTTGACAATGTTTGTATCTTTTGACCCACTAATTTCACGTCTAGGGATCAACCCTAATTATCAGAGATAAGACAGGATTTTAAGTGCAAGACTGCTCACTGCTGTATTTATTAAAAAAAAAAAAAAAAAAAAAAAAACAAAAACCAGGAAAAAACCCAAAAATCTAAAAATAGGGATTCTTAGTTGAATTATGGTGTGGCCATATAATGTAAAATTGTATATTCTATTAAGCTATTAAGATCATGTTTTTGAAGTATATTTAATGAAATGGTAAATACTAAAACATAAAATTAAGTTGAGCAAGCATATAGCATGGTGTATATAACAATTCAAATTTGTAAATTTCTATGTAGCGAGAAGGAAAAACACATATATGTGGAAACAATATTAGAATTATAGCAATAGCAGGCATATTTGGGAGGTGAAAGTGTACACGTGACACGCATGTTTTCCAAGTTTTCTGTCAGACAAGTAGGGTTCCCTAGGAAGTGTGTGCCGCCCAGGGTCCCCGGGAGGCAGGGGCCCCCGTCTGGAGCCCAGCGGTCATCCTGGACACTGAGGCCAGAGGGGGGGGGGGGGGAGGGGTGCTGGGGCTGGAAGGCCACGTGGACGCAGAGCGAGGCCACCATGGAGGTGGGGACCAGAGACCCGGATGCAGGTCCCCCGTCGGGAGGCCAGGTGGCGGGGCACGGGGGCGAGCCTGTGGCTGCAGGTTCAAGGGCCCTGGGGCTGCCGGAGGCCCCACCAAGCCCAGCTGGACACCCTCCGGGCTTTCCCAGCATCCTGCAGGGCCCGATACCAACTTCCCTTTGACCTGAACTTCCTCAGAGGAACTTCTGTTGTTTGCAATCAAAGAATTACTGATCAAACTAGGGAAAAACATTATTTTCAAATTAATATTATAAAACATCCAAAAGAACTTTCAAAGTATTTACTTTGATAAATGAAATTTAGCAAGACTGATGAACACAAGGTCAATTCACAATCATGTTTCTATAACAATGATAAGTAACTAATGGAATTTTAAAAATTATGCAGTTTACAATATTATAAAAGTATCAAAAGCTAAAAAGAAAGTCAAAGTTATGAAGATGTCTGCACAGGAAACCATCATTGACAGAAATTTTTGAAAATATTAATAGATGAAAATACCATATTCATGGATTGGAAAACTACATACTGAAAAGATACCAATTCTCCCTAAAACTATCTAGAAAGAAAGAAAGAAAGAAAGTGAAGTTGTTCAGTCATGTCCAACTCTTTGTGACCCCATGGACTGTAGCCCACCAGGCTCCTTTGTCCATGAAATTTTCCAGGAAAGAGTACTGGAGTGGGTTGCCATTTCCTTATTCAGGGATAAGGAAAATTATCTAGAGATTCAGTGTAATCTCAGTCCCCACTCCAAATACCGTCACTCTGGGGGTTAGGGTTTCAACAAATGAATTCTGGGGGGACAAACATTTAGACCATAACACTATGCAAATAATTTCTTATGAGGTCATAGTAACTAAAGTGTTAGAACAAGACTAAACAAATAATCTAATGGAATATAAAAGTTAGAAGCTGACCCCACATACGTAGTTATCTGATTTGTAAGGAAGGTGACACTGCAATGCACTGGGGGAGGCTGGGCTTTTCAAAGAGCTGTGCTGAGTGTACGGATGCATGCCTGGTAAATGAAGTGACTTGCACCTCACACATGTGAAAGGATGGCTGGGGACCCTAAGAAATGATGAATCCCCAGCAGCAACAGAGAGAGGAATAGTTTCAGGGACGAACGGAAGAGGCAGTGTTAAAGTCAAGAGAACACCCTGGACCTCCGCATGGAAGCGGCGATAAGATGGAGTGATGAGAAGCCGTCTGTCTAGGTGAGTGGTAAGAGTGGGGCTTGCAGGAGGGCATTTAAAAGTTAAAACTGACTCCAAACCCCCTCCCATCCGACTCCTCGGGTTCCTTCTTGGCGGCGTCAGTTCCACAGAAGGGCAGAGACCTTGTACGCTATAGGGAGTTGGGAGAGCCGGCACTCTGGAAAACTCAGCTGTCCAGAGCACTCCAGATGCCTTAAAAAAAACTTATTAAACATCTTTATCATTGAAAGAAATTTAAAAAAAAACCCAAATGGAAAGCATCCTATGTCCGTGAATTGGGCAATATTGTTAACACGACAATCCCCCTGGTTGATCTACAGATTCAATGCAGTCCCCATCAGAATACAGCTGGCTTCTTTGTAGAAACTGACAGCAGATCCTAAAGTTCATACGGTACTGATTACACGGGACCGAAAACAGCCACCCATCTTGCAAAAGGGCAGAGTTGGAAGAGTCCCACTTTGCCATTTCAAAACTTGCCACAAAGAGACAGAAGTCAAGACAGTATGGTGAGGGGGCTGCTCCGGTGGCGCAGTGATCAAGAGTCCGCCTGCCAGTGCAGGAGACACAGTTTGGTTCCTGGGCCAGGAAGATCCCACATGCCTCGAGCAACTGAGCCCGTGCACCGCAACTCCTGAGCCTGTGCATCAGAGCCCAGGAGCCGCCGCTACTGAAGTCCACACGCCCGAAGCCTGTGCCCCACCACAAGGGCAGCCACTGCAACGAGAAGCCTGCACACCGCAAACAGAGGCTACCCCCACCCATCGCGACTGGAAAAGTCTATGCAGCTACGAAGGCCCAGTACAGCCAAAATCAAAGAAAGAAAAAGGCAGCACGGTGCTGGCACAGGATAGACATACAGAGCAATGGAGCTCAGTCAAAAATGACCCTCATGGCTATGGCCAACGGATTTTCACCAAGGGTGCCAAGACCACTCAATGCAGAAAGAATAGTTTCTTCAACAAATGGTCAACAGGAAAGCCACAAAGTGCAAGAATGAAACTGGACTCTGACCTCACACCCAGACAAAAATTAAGCCAAAATGGATCAAAGACCTAAATGTAAGAGCTAAAACTATAAAACTCTTAGAAGAAAACACATTCGACACTGGATGTGACACTTTAGCAATTGTACAAGACACAACAGACGCGATACATCTTAGATGAGAGACCAAAAGCATGAGTCCCCAAAGGAAAAAACAGATACACTGGACTTCATCAAAACTAAAAATGCCTATGTTTCAAAAGACAGCATCAAGAAAGCAAAAAGACAACCAATGGGAGAAACTACTTGAAAATCATATATCTGAGCAGGGACTTGTATTCAGACTATATAAAGAACATTTCAGTTCAGTCAATTCAGTTGCTCAGTCATGTCCGATTCTTTTGACCCCATGGACTGCAGCACACCAGGCCTCCCTGTCCATCACCAACTCTAGAGTTTGCTCAAACTCATGTCCATCGAGTCGGTGATGCCATCCAATCTCAGCCTCTGTCATCCCCTTCTCCTCCTGCCTTCAATCTTGCCCAGCATCAGGGTCTTTTCACATGAATTAGCTCTTCACATCGGGTGGCCAAAGTATTGGAGCATCAGCTTCAGCATCAGTCCTTCCAATGAATATTCAGGACTGATCTCCTTTAGGATGGACTGGTTGGATCTCCTTGCAGTCCAAGGGACTCTCAAGAGTCTTCTCCAGCACCACAGTTCAAAAGCATCAATTCTTCAGCGCTCAGCTTTCTTTATGGTCCAACTCTCACATCCATACATGACCACTGGAAAAACCATAGCTTTGACTAGATGGACCTTCGTTGGCAAAGTAATGTCTCTGCTTTTTAATATGTTGTCTAGGTTTCTCTTCCAAGGAGTAAGTGTTTTTTAATTTCATGGCTGCAGTCACCATCTGCAGTGATTTTGGAGTGCAAGAAAATAAAGTCTGTCACTGTTTCCATTATTTCCCCATCTATTTGCCATGAAGTGATGTGACCCGATGCCATGATCTAAGTTTTTAAAAGTTGAGTTTTAAGCCAGCTTTTTCTCTTTCCTCTTTCACTTTAATCAAAGGCTCTGTAATTCCTCTTCACTTTCTGCCATAAGGGCAGTATCATCTGTGTATCTGAGGTTATTGATATTTTTCCAGGCAATCTTGATTCCAGCTTGTGCTTCATCCAGTCTGGCATTTTGCATGATGTACTCTGCATATAAGTTAAATAAGCAGGGTGAAAATATACAGCCTTGACATACTCCCTTCCCAATTTGGAACCAGTTCATTTTTCCATGTCTAGTTCTAACTGTTACTTCTTGACCTGCATACAGATTTCTCAGGAGGCAGGTCAGGTGGTCTGGTATTCCCATCTGTTTAAGAATTTTCCACAGTTTGTTGTGATCCATGCAGTCAAAGGCTTTAGCATAGTTAATGAAGCAGATGTTTTTCTGGAATTCTCTTGCTTTTTCTTTGATCCAACGGATGCTGGCAATTTGATTACAAACACTTACAAATAATAAGGGGCTTCCCAAGTAGCTCAAATGGTAAAGAATCTGCCTGCAATGCCAGAGACCTGTGTGGATTCCATCCCTGGGTTGGGAAGATCCCCTGGAGAAGGGCATGGCAACCCACTGCAGTATTCTTGCCTTCAGAATCTTATGGACAAAGGAGCCTGGCGGGCTACTGTCCATGGGGTTGCAGAGAGTCATATAAAGACAAATCACTCAGTTTAAAATTAGGCAAATGACCTGAACAGACACTTAAAATAGACTATATTTAAAGAAAATACACAGATGGCCAATAAACCTATGAAAAGATGCTCAGTCCCACTAGTCATCAGGGGAATGCAAATCAGACCCACAGTAAGCTTCCACTTCATGCCCACTGGGATAGCTATGATGAAAACTTCAGACAATAACAAGTGTTGATGAGGATGTAGAGAAAGGAGAACCCTTACGTACTGTTGGTGGGAATATAAGACGGTGCAGCCGCATTGAACAGTCCAGAGGTTTCTCAAATTGTTAAAAACAGAGTCACCAGTATTTCTGCTCCTAGGGACACACCCAAGAGAAATGAAAACACATGCAAAAAGTGGCACATGAACATTTATAGCAGCATTATTCATAAGCGCCAAAAGGTGTAAACAACTCAATGTCCATTATGAATGGATTTTAAAAATTTGATATATTCATACGAGGCAATGTTATTCAGGCATAAAGAGAATGAAGCCCTGCCTTGTGCTACAACACAGACTTTGAATGCACACACAGTGCTAAGAAGCCAGTCACAAAAAAATATGTTGTGTGTTTCCATGTGTAGGAAATGTCCAGCACAGGTAAATCCACGCAGATGGAAAGTAGATTAGTGATCGCTTAGAGTCGGGGACATGGGGGTTACAGGATGACAGTTAAAGAAACATGGGGGGGCTCCTTTGTGAGATGAGATAAATATTCTAAGGTTGACTAAGGTGATGGTTGTTCACATTTGTGAGTGTGCTAAAAACCATTGGACTGTACATTTTAAATGGGTGAACTGTATGGTGTGTAAATTATTTCTCAATAAATGTTATAAAAATTTTGTGGTTTTATCAAAGCATTAAAAAAAATCAACATTGCTTTTCATGGAGAACTGCTCTGAAGGTTTTTGGTTTTCTGGGGAAACTATTTCCTGGAAAGCTGCTAGGACTTGAGTCCCAGGTCCACAGGTGGGGGCCACCGGGGCCCTTCCAGCCTTGGCCGAGCCTGGTGAGGGTCCCCGCCGCCCACCTGCCCCCGGGAGGGGCTGCTTGGTGTCCATACACCCCAGAAGGGGGAGGCAGGCACATGAGACCCTACTCAGCATCTCCAGGCCACGGAAGTCAAGATGACAGCCCTTGACTCCAGCCTGGGGTGAGGCGTGGTGGGATCCAGGCCCCCCGCCCCCGATACTGGCCCTGCCTGGCCCAGGTGAGGCGCCTGCCACAGCCCTGGCCTACATTCTGCCTGGTTCCTTTTGAACCATCCTGCGTGTGGAACACACACACACACACACACACGGCTTCTCAACCAAGGTCATTTCCTAAGGTAGGAAGAAACTTTTTCTTAAAAAATTTCCTTGGAGGATTCCTTTAAAAAAAAGTTTCCAATATTTTCAAACCATTCGAGAAGCCTCAGTCCTACGTTTTAAACCTCACAGCCTGTTTCCTAAATCTCTTTAAAACATGTCTACTTCAGCTGGACATCAGGAATCTCAGGGGATCCCACCGCAGCCATTGGGTCTGAGATGCACCGGCACCCCGGCTCAAGGGGCAGGCCCCACAGCAGCCCCGCGGCTCCCTCTCCAGTCCTGCCAGGCCTCAGCACAGCCGCCAGCCGTACCCTCACGACGGAGGGCGGACCGCCCTCACCACAGCCCCCCAGGTCCCCTCGGGGCCGCGAGGACACGTGGTGGCCATATCACCCGCCACACCCCACTGCCCGAGCCCCAGGGTGCTGGCGACCCAGGCAGGCAGCCCCTGGACGCAGACTCCTGCTGGGGTGTCACACTCTCGGCTCCCTCTCCAGGAACGCTCTTCTGCAAAAGAGCTCTATGCCGCTCCCCGAGCTCTTGGCCCCATCCCTGGAGGGGGTCCCCGTCTGAAACTAGCACCCCATTCCAGCCACCACCCACGCACCTCTCCTCTCCCTTTCCGGTACGTTTGCACCGTTTACTAAAGTATGTGCTGTCCTGTGCTAAGTCGCGCAGTCGTGTCTGACTCTGTGACTCTGTGACCCTGTGGACTGTAGCCCGCCAGGCTCCTCTGTCCCTGGGATTCTCCAGGCAGGAACACTGGAGTGGGTTGCCATGCCCTCCTCCAGGGGACCTTCCTGACCCAGGGAGCGAACCCAGGTCTCCTGCACTGCAGGCGGATTCTTTACTTTCCGAGCCAGGAGGGAAGCTTCAATTAATTAGCTTGTGTACTGTCACCCACCAGTTCACAAGCCTTGGGGGGCGGTGCTCATCTTCTTGGCTTACTTCTTCATCCCCCGTACCCCAGCTTTTGAAATCCAAACTTTCAAGGAAACAGTATTCTTCACGGCACTGTCCACCACGGCGGGGGCCCAGGAACGTGAATGGGAAACAAACCACATCTTCAATACTTTCACTAACTTCCACAAGGTTTAGCTTTTCCTTCCGGGAACACATATAGACAACAAACCACAGTAGTTTCAGTAGTTCTAGGGTCTTTCTGCAGAGATTTTAAGGTTGTCAATGGTTATCACGACTTCAGAATTCTGGCAACGAGAAGTCCCATTGTTAGATCTTATTTAATGCATCAATACTGAGGAGGCACCTAAGGAGCAGTACCAGAAACGGGATTTTTTTAAAGCTTTGATAACTATCCAGTGTAATTAGTTTTCTTTGTAATGCTTTGTATTTTATTTCATGCATCAAAAACACTGTTTTGGACTTACCTGGTGGTCCAGTGGTTAAGAATCTACCCTCCAATGCTGGGGCCATGAGTTCGATCCCTGGTCCAGGAAGAGTCTACATGCCGAGGAGCAACAGAGCCCGAGCACCACAACTCCTAAGCCTGTGCTCCCCGGCAGGAGAAGCCACCACGACAAGCCGCACCCCGCCAGGGAGGGCGGCCCCCTCTCGCCACAACTGGAAAAGGTCCGTGCCCGGCCACCAAGACCCAGTGCAGCCTAAACACACAAACCAAGCCACTGCTCCGAGAAGGGGTGCGGGGGCTTCATCAGGCTGACACAGGGTCCACGGGCAGAAAAGACAAGGGGGCCCCTGGGCGGAGGCACCTGCGTCTGTGCTTGGGACACGCAGTCTAATGAGTCCACGTCGGCCCATTGAGAATTCAGGTTTTTTCACGATCTGTTACAGTTTTTCTCCGAAGCGTACAGTTTTGTGTTCGTTTGTAGGATACACATTTCAGAGTAACAGAACAAGGAGAAAAAAACTCCTGACTTAGATCAACAGCCTCCCTGGGCCCAAGTGGGCTCCAGAATTTGCAGGCCTCACTGTGGGCCAGTTCCTGGGCCAACATGACACAGGCATTAAGCAGATAATAATCCATTTTTCTTGCTTTCTTGTAATCCAAGCTTACTGTAAAAATAAAAGCAATGAACATGGATTGGGGAAGACAGGGTTAATCCTCCTTCATCCCAGCTCTGCCTAAACCTCTGCTCTTGCAAAGCAGACTGATTCTTACCAATTGGCTGTCAATCTTTTTAAACCTTGTTTTAAGGACTTTAGAAACAGACATTTCCATATAGCTTAAGAAAAAAAACAAACAGCATGGGTCATGATTTTTCTACTGCTCTGCATCAGATTTCCTCAAGTCTTCCCTGACCATACATGTGGAACCACCTCATTCCTTCCAGTGGGCATAGAGAACTCTACTTAGTAGAGATGAAAGCACATCTATTCAATCAGCCCTGGGATGATAAGTTTCCTATTCTTTGCTACTGAAAACAACGTTATAGCAACAGAATGCATACAATGAAAACAATTTAAAGACATTATTTTTTTTTAAGTTGTTTAAACCTGATAACCTGAAAACCACAAAACAAAATTGAGAAAAGATTAAAAGGTCTAAATAATTATAGAGATATATCACATTCATGGGTTAAAAAACTATACTAGAAAGAGGTAAATTCTCCCAAAACACAATAAAGATATCAGCAGGTTTACTTTTGTGGAAACAAACAAGCTGATTATAAAATTTACATGGACATGCGAAGGGCCAAGGGTCATCAAGGTGATCTTGAAGAAACAGACTACCAGCCATCAGTGTTAGTCGCTCAGTCGTGTCCGACTCTTCACAACCCCATGGACTGTAGTCCGCTGGCCTCCTCGGTCCATGGGATTCTCCGGGCAAGAATACTGGAGTGGGTTGCCATGCCCTCCTCCAGGGGATCATCGCTCCCCAGGGACTGAACCCAGGTCTCCCACACTGTAGATCGATTCTTTATCATCTTAGCCACCAGGGAAGTCCGCCAGCCCTCAGGGTTTACTTTAGAATGGTAATAATCATGTTACCACGTGACTGGTGCAAGGACAGACCAAAAGTCCAGAAACAAAAGCACACACATGACAAGTGAAACCGGGTCAGTATGTGGCACTGAGACGACCGGGCGACCCCCACCTCACAAAAATCAAGTCTACAGAGATCTGTCGTTAAAGGTGGAAGGTAAAAGAGCAGTGCTTCTAGACTAAAAACACAGGAGAGTATCTTTATTAACGTGTGACAGGCGAAGACATACTGAACAGGACACAAAACCTTCTGCCGTAAGATAAAAAAACTGATAAACTTCACTACCTAAAATGAAATTCTTTTCTTCAAAATTATAGCTTTGAGAATAAAAAGGCAAGCCACAGTGTGCAAGAAGATATTTACAAGATACACAATTGACAAAAATATAATCCAAGAATATAAAAGCACACAACTTAATAGAAAGACGGAAGAAGACTTGAAAAGGCAATGCACAAAAAACCCAGATATTCACATGGCTGATAAACATAAAGAAGATGTTAAATATTTTCTGGATCATAGAGAAAGGGAATTCCAGAGAAACATCTACTTCTGCTTCATTGACTAAGGTTTTAACTATGTGGCTCACAACAAACAGGAAAATCCTTCAACATGGGAATACCAGACCACCTTACCTGTCTCCTGAGAAAACTGTATGTGGGGCAAGAAGCAACAGTTGGAACTGGACATGGAACAACAGAATGGTTCAAAATTGGGAAAGGTTTATATCAAGGTTATATATTGTCACCCTGCCTACTTAACTTTTATGCAGAGTACATCATGCAAAATGCTGTGCTAGATGAATCAAAAGCTGGAATCAAGGTTGCCAGGAGAAATATCAACAACATCATATATGCAGATGACACCACTCTAATAGCAGAAAGTGATGAGGAACTCAGGAGTCTCTTGATGAAGGTGAAAAAGGAGAATGAAAAAGCTGGCTTAAAACTCAACATTCAAAAAAAAAAAAAGAAAATAATGGCATCTGGTCGCATCACTTCATGGCAAACAGATGGGGAAAAAGTGACAGGTTTTATTTTCTTGGGCTCCAAAATCACTGCAGATGGTGACTGCAGCCATGAAATTAAAAGATGCTTGCTCCTTGAAAGAAAAGCTATGACAAACCTAGACAGCGTATTAAAAAGCAGAGACATTACATTATTGACAAAGTTCCATACACTCAAAGGTATGGTTTTTCCAGTAGTCATGTATGGATGTGAGAGTTGGACCATAAAGAAGCCTGAAGGCTGAAGAACTGATGCTTTTGAACTGTGGTGCTGGAGGAGACCCTTGAGAGTCCCTTGGACTGCCAGGAGATCCAACCAGCCAATCCAGAAGGAAATCAGTCCTGGGTGTTCACTGGAAGGACTGATGCTAAAGCTGAAACTCCAATACTTTGGCCACCTGATGCGAAGAGTTGACTCATTGGAAAAGACCCTGATGCTGGGAAAGACTGAGGGTGGGAGGAGAAGGGGACGGCTTAGGATGAGATGGTTGGATGGCATCAAAGACTCAATGGACATAGATCTGAAAATTAAACCACAAAGTGATACCTCCACCAGAATGGCTAATGATGAAAGTACAGATAATGCTTTGTGTCCGTGATGATATCAGGTAATCAGCAGAGATAACACTCTCACACACTGTGACACACATTCTAGGCAGCATCTACTGTGACTGAACACTCAGCAACCCCACTGCTAATTTCTTAAAATGAACTTAAATTTGGATATGTATTGCCAAATACTCTCAATCACCGAAACAGAAGAAAATACCTACTTCCGGAAGTCCTGGTCAGAGCAATCTGGCAAGAAAAACAAAAAAGGCAGCAGAATTGGAAAAAAGAAGTAAAAATGTACTATTTCAGATGACATCATTTTGAGTATAAAAGACCCCACCCCCCAAACTGTTAGATCTAATCAACAAATTTGGAAAATTGTAGAATACAAAATCAACACACAAAAATTAGCATTTCTGCACACTAATGATTTTCTGAAAAATAAATAATCCCATTTACAATAGCATCAAAATCAGTAAAATACATAGGCATAAATGAAACCAAGGAGGTGAAAGATTTCTACTGTGAAAATTATTATTGATGAGAGAAAGTGAAGACGACATAAATTTACAAGAAAGTATTCTGTGTTCATGAATTGGAAGACTTAATACTGTTAAAATGTTCATATTACCCAAAGCTTCCTACAGGCTCAATGTAACTCTGTCTTTGCATGAAATGTTCCCTTGGTATCTCTAATTTTCTTGAAGAGATCCTAGTCTATCCCACACTGTTGTTTTCTTTTATTTCTTTGCATTGTTCATGTAGGAAGACATTCTTATCTCTCTTGCTATTCTTTGAAACTCTGCATTCAGATGGGTATAGTTTTCCTTTTCCCCTTTGCCTTTAGCTTCTCTTCTTTTCTCGGCTGTTTGTAAGGCCTCCTCAGGCAACCATTTTGCCTTTTTGCATTTCTTCTTCTTGGGGGTGGGCTTGTCATGGCCTCCAGTACAATGTTACAAACCTCTGTCCGTAGTTCTTCAGGTAAGTAATCCAAGTATATGCCCCAACCAGTAATGTTGAAGAAGCTGGAGTTGAATGATTCTATGAAGACTTACAAGATCTCCTAGAACTAACACCTAAAAAAGATGTCCTTTTCATCACAGGAGACTGGAATGCAAAAGTAGGAAGTCCAGAGATACCTGGAGTAACAGGCAAGTTTGGCCTTGGAGTACAAATGGAAGCAGGGCAAAGACTAACAGAGTTTTGCCAAGAGAACACACTGGTCATAGAAAATACCCTCTTCCAACAACACGAGAGACATGGACATTGCCAGATGGTCAATACCAAAATCAGATTGATTACATTCTTTGCAGCCAAAGACGGAGAAGCTCTATATATTCAATAAAAACGAGACTGAGAGCTGACTGTGGCTCACATCATGAACTCTTTCTTGCAAAATTCAGACTTAAATTGAAGAAAGTAGGGAAAACCACTAGACCATTCAGATATGATCTAAATCAAATCCCTTATGATTATACAGTGGAAGTGACAAATATATTCGGGGGATTAGATCTGATAGATAGGTCTATATCTAGATCATGGAATACTAGTATTTCATTACAGTATTCTAGTATAAATATATAATGGGATAATGGAACTATTCAGTCATAAAAATAAGGAAATTCTGCCATTTGTGACAATATGGATGGAACTTGAGGGCATTATGCTAAGTGAAATAAGTCAGAGAGAGAAAGACAAATATGGTCTCCCTGATATGTGACCAGACTCATAGAAACAGATCAGATTTGTGGTTTCCAGAGGTAGGGTACTTGGGGAACTGGATAAAGGCAATCAAATGGTACAAACTTCCTTTTCATAAGTTGTAAGATAAATGAGTTCTAGGGACATAATATATAATATGCTGACTATGGCTAATAATACCTTTTTTTCCCCCTGCAGTAGAAGCATGGAGTTCTAACCTTTAGGCCACCATGGAATTTCCAACAATATCATTTTGTATATTTGAAAGTTGCTAAGAGAGTAGATTTTAAACATTCTCATCAAAAGGAAAAAATACTTTTTGTAATTATGTGAAGTGACAGATGTTAACTAAACTTATTGTAATGTTTCACAACATACACATACATCAAATCATGGTTATCCACAAACTTATACAACATTATATGTCAGCTGTGTTTCAATAAAACTGCAAAAATGAAAAAAAAGTATATATTTCACCATACCTTCACTCATAATAAATAATTCATCCCTGCAATTAAAACTATTTATTGTCATAAAAGGGCTTCCCAGTGGTAAAGAATCCACCTGTCAATGCAGGAGATGTGGGTTCAAACCCTGGGTCAGGAAGATCCCCTGGAGAAGGAAATGGCAAACCTGCTCCAGTGTTCTTGCCTGGAGAATTCCATGAACAGAGGAGCCTGGTGAGCTACTGTTCATGGGGTCACCAAGAGTTGGACATGGCTGAGTATGCAGGGCACATTGTCATAAAGGATAAATAGTTTATGATTCAACTTATATCAGGAACCCAGAAGAGTCAAATTTATAGAAACAGAAAGTTGATGGTGGCTGCCAGGGGCTGGGGGAGGCAGGAGGGAGTCACTGTTTAACAAGGATGAAGCTTCAGCTTTGCAAGATGAAGAAGTCTCGAGGTGGATGGTGGTGAATGTTGCCTCCCACTGAATGGGTAAGATGATAAATATTACGTGCATTTTAGCAAATTAAATTTAAAAAAACTTACTGTCTGTTAGGTGCCTGGCACTGTTCTTCATGCTGGGAATACAGCTGTGAATCAGAGATGAATGTTTCCTGCTCCAGAGACTTATATTCTATAAGACCTATAATCTTGGTGAGTTGTTATTAGTCACTGTTTTTGCTAATATAATTGGTAACAATGGTATCTTACTGCTTTAACTGGCATTCTTCTAACTGCTAGAAGGTTTAGTATATTTTCATATATTTATGCACCATTTGTATTTCTTCTGTGAAGTGCTTGTTGATAGCATTTGCTTGTATTTTCTATTGGGTTGTTTGCCTTTTTCTTATTAACTTGTAAAAGCCCTTTGTATTTGATGGCTGTTACTGCTTTTGTCTATTTATAGCTTCCCTGGGACTTCCCTATAGCTCATATGGTAAAGATTCTGCCTGCAATGAAGGAGACATGGGTTCAATCCCTGGGTCAGGAAGATACCCTGGAGAAGGGAATGGCTACCCACTCCAGTATTCTTGCTTGGAGAATTCCCTGGAGAGAGGAGCCTGGTCGGCTACAGACCATGGGGTGGCAAAGAGTTGGACATGACTGAGTGACACTCACACACACACACACACACACACACACACACACACTTCCCTGACAGCTCAGTTGGCAAAGAATCTGCCTGCAATGCAGGAGACCCTGGTTTGAGTCCTGGGTTGGGTAGATCCTCTGGAGGAGGGAAAGGCTACCCACCCCAGTATTACTGAGTTTCCCTCGTGGCTCAGCTGGTAAAGAATCCACCGGCAATGCGGGAGACCTGGGTTTGATCCCTGGGGTGGGGAGATCCCCTGGAGAAGGGAAAGGCTACCCACTCCAGTACTGTGGCCTAGAGAATTCCATGGACTGTATAGTCCATGGGGTCATAAAGAGTTGGACACAACTGAGCGACTTCCACTTTCACTTTTCAGGTTGCAAATTATGTTGTAGTTTTAACTTCCTTTGGCATTGCCTTTCTTTGGGATTGGAATGAAAACTGACCTGTTCCAGTTTTGTGGCCACTGCTGAGTTTTCTGAATTTGCTGACATATTGAGTGTAGCACTTTCACCACATCATCTTTTAGGACTTGAAATAGCTTAACTGCAATTCCATCACCTCCACTAGCTTTGTTCGTAGTGATGCTTCCTAAGGCCCACTTGACTTCACACTCCAGGATGTCTGTCTCTAGGTGAATGATCACACCATCATGATTATCTGGGTCATGAAGATCTTTTTTTCATGGTTCTTCTGTGTATTCTTGCCACCTCTTCTTAATATCTTCTGCTTCTGTTAGGTCCGTATCGTTTCTGTCCTTTATTGTGCCCATCTTTGCATGAAATGTTCCCTTGGTGTCTCTAATTTTCTTGAAGAGATCTCTGGTGTTTCCCATTCTGTTGCTTTCATCAGCTTAGCTTTGGGCTTCTCCTCAGCTGCATCCCTGTCCCTGGGCACCTATAGGTCAATCTTTTTCTTTTATGGTTTCTGGGGCTTCGCTTCAGATGATAGTTTCCACCCCAAGATTTACAAGCAGAATTCACGTGTATTTTATTCTCGTGCTTTGAGAGCTCCCCTTCCCACCTGCGAGTAGAGACTTCTGGGTAGTGTGGCCCCATGGCCGCTGTCCAATACCCACTTGCAGGAGGTCTCTGTACTCAGACAGCTGCCCAGGCAGGAGACGGCACCCAGGCCTACTTTTCATCATCAAGGTGACACCTCCTTCCCTGGGCACAGGGCTACTCCTGGGTAGCTGGTTTGGAGCTAGGCTGGATGGCGGTCCTCGCCACCACGGTCAGGGTGCCGGGCTCCGCCACAGGCAGGGTGCCAAGCTCAAACAGCACATTCTGCAGAGTGGGTCCATCCAGCACATCTTCCCTTCCATGTGGCCATTCATGCCTGATTTTCCCAGACCAGCATTTGCTGTGAACTGGTTCAGGCAGTAACAGTCCAAAGGGAGATACAGCTTCAGAGGAGCTTCAGCAAGGCAAGTGGGCCTTGAGGATGGCCGTGCTGACCCGCCTCTGCCCGTCTCCCCTCAATAAGGCCTGGGAAGGAGCCACACAAAGCAGGTGAGTGCCACACGCCAAGGCAGAGGGTCACATAGGTGGGATCAGACAGGAAGCAGCCTTTACAGACTGCTTCTGTCCAGGCTGACAACATGCATTTAAGTTCCCTCCCTGCCTTCTCGTGGCTTGATGGATAATTTCTTTTCAGTGCTGAATACTATTCCATCGTCTGCATGCACCACAGTCCCCTCAGCCATTTGCCTGCTCAAGGGTATCCTGGTTGCTTCTGAGTTTCGGCAGCTGCAGATAAAGCTGCGCAGAATGCCCAGGCAGGTTTGTGCGTGGACACGTGTTTTCAGCTCTGTGGGTGGAAACCAAAGAGCATGACTGCTGGTTCGGGTGGTGAGAGAAAGCTCGGGTCTGCAAGGCGCTGCCACCGTCTTCCAAGGGGCCGCGGCGCCTGCATCTCCCCCTGCAGGGGCACCACCCCTCGGGCCTTGTGTCCGTCTGCACTGAGGGGATAAAGCTTCACGGATGAGGGAGGCCAGCCCAGCCTGGAAGGGGCCCAGACCTGGCGGGAGCTCAGGGCACAGCAGGAGCTCCAGCGCAGTGAATGGAAACGACCCCAAATCCGCCCTTGGCCCTGAGTCCTGGGGGCATTGAATGGAGGGGTGGGGGCTTGGTCCACACAGAGCCCCCCAGCTCCTCCCCAAGGCAGACCCCGGGCCCAGCTCTTCTGAGGAGCAGGGACAGGGCCGGGCGCAGCTGGGGTTTAAGGTCACAGGACCTGGTCGGGGTTCAGGGAAGAGCTGGGGCCCTAGGAAACCCTGAGATGAGACCCCCGGCCTCTGAGATGGAGACAGCATCACCCCAGCAGCGGCGACCCGAAGGAGAAGCGAGGCCTGGCCACTGGGAACCCTGTAACGTGCCATGCCCCTGCGACGGGTTAGGGGCCTGGGGCCACCTCTCTGGGACCTCGGGCGGCTTTCGGCCACGTCTTGCAAGGTCTGATCTGTGCGGGGAAACAGAGAGAAGCAAAGAAATCAAATGAATTTCTTTTTTGAGTTTTTGTGGGCAGCTAAGGTATCTCTACCTGATGCGAAGAGCTGACTCATTGGAAAAGCCCCTCATGCTGGGAAAGATTGAAGGCAGGAGAAGGGGATGACAGAGGATGAGATGGTTGGATGGCATCAGCAACTCGATGGACATGAGTTTGAGCAAGCTCCAGGAGTTGGTGAAGTGCAGGAAGCCTGCCGTGCTGCAGTCTATGGGGTTGCAAAAAGTCAGGCTGACTTAGCAATTGAACAACAATGAAAGCATCTCCTTGACAAAAGTAAGCTTCTCAGGAGGCAGTTACAGAAGGGCTTAGGAAGCACAGAGCATCAGGAAAGGCCAGTTTCTGCCGGGGTTACTGGAGATACTAAGGGTGGGGGGATGGACAGAGGCAGGAACACAAATACACGATACACCTGCAAAACCCAAGTCGTTCTCGGACACTGGAAAGCGGCCAACAGGATGTTCTGCTGCTTTATAAAAGCTAAGGGCCCCACCTGAACACAGAACTCCATCACAAACACCATTTTCTTGATGTAGCTCCACCAACAGCTGGAGTAGCCGGAAGACTTCAGAGGAAGCCCTTTGAAGCATCAAACTGAAGAAATCTGTCAACAGGTGTCCCGCCTCTGATGGCCCTGGCAGGCACCCAGAGTCGACCGCTTAGGTAACAATGAAGCTTGCAGCCGCAGAGAACTGGAAAAATTAATTGTGTTTCATGAAACTGGACCGCAAGTTGCCAGACGGAAGCCACACTTCACAGCCTGGTTTTCCTTCTGCGTTTAGTCGTGGAGGTGGCATCGGCGTGTCGGGAGGAGGGGTGCAGCCTCCCTGCCCATGCTCAGGGGCCAGTGCGGTGGGAGGGGCGAGACGGGGTTCATTTTCACCCCTAATGGACTTGCACAATGACCAGCCTCTTCATTTTCCTAAAACCCAAGCCCTAACGATCGCAGTGCCTGGGACCCTGGGGGCACAGCTGCAAACACCACACCACGGAGCTTCGCCTTGTGAGAAGTGCTTTCCTTCTAGGAGGACAGGACTCCTCTGCTCCAGGTCTGCATGTGCTCAGGCCTCTGGGGGCGAGCACACAGCCCTCTCCCCTGCCCCTGTGTGCAGAGCCCGGGGGTGGGGCTGCCTGGAGCTGCACGTGGGGGAGCCCCACGTCGGGGCGGGGGAGGATGACGGAGCCTGGGGTGCTTAGGGTTTGCTCCGTCCTGGGGGGCAGTCGAGAGGCAGATGTGGGCAGGAGCCAAGCCAGCACTGGCTGGGATGGAGAGAGTGATCCCGACCGTAGCTTTTTTTTCCTAGAACTTTTCTAATCAGAATGGATCTTACTGTCAAGAAGGCTGGCGGCCATCAGAGGTGAGCTATGGCCAAGGCAATTTCCCGGCCATGTGGATGGTGGGCCCAGTGCACGTGGGCTTGATTTTTTTTTTTAGTCAAACAGGAATCAATATTTAAGATTATGCAATGTCCATACCAGCCCGAAGTAGCTGCCAACCCAAGGACAAGGGCTGGATAATTTACAAGGCAAGGAATCCATTCTTTTTGTAAGGGGGTAGGGAAAAAAAAAATCAAGATTTAAGCTTTTTATCCTGGGCTGAACTTTTCTCCTCCATTCTTAATGGCACCAGACATAAATAAACCATCCATTTTGTTTTGTATGAACAGTCTGGACTGTGCAGAGGCTGAGGAGACGACAGGCCAGTTTAGATCCCGACCACGGGTCAGAGCCTTGTAAACACCACACATTTACATGCTCCCATCCTACAGCCACGGAGCCCAATCTGAACCTGCCTTCCTGTTCTTCTGCCCCACAATGGGCAAGAGAAAGCCTTTTTATTGTCAGCGACTAATGGTTCTTCCGTCCCACATTTTTAATGTGAAGATCAAACATTTATAAATGCCTCGTCAATAGCATCTCATAACCCGGCCCTCCCGAAGCCGCAGATAAGGGCCGCGCTCACTCACAGGTCAGAGGTCGCGGGAGCCGTGTGCACCACACCTGTGCTCACCAGGGTCTGGCCTGCTGTTTATTTATGGGGCAGGGTCTGTTCCTCAAGAAGCCCTCATCAGGGTCAGAAGAAGCTCCCTTTGTCCCCACTTACCGGGATCACTGGCCTCCGCCACCCCAGGGGTGACCCCCAGGTGACTTACCTGGACACTGCCTATCACGGGGTGTCTCCAGGGGGATGTCAGGAGGCACCGTGTCCTCCCCGCCACCTGGAAGTTCCGGGCAGGAAGACATGGCCTTTGAGGGGAGCACCAGCTGTGGGCTGCACGGGGGCCAGGGGGCCCCGGCTGGGTCCTGGCCGAGGTGGGGGGCAGGAGCCCTAGGGAGGCCGGGATGCCCGCCTTTTCCTCCCGGGCCATTAACCACCCAGACTGGGTGGCAGAGCCCAGCTGAGACTGAGCTGGGGGGACTTGGGCCATGGCGTGGGGGTGGTGATGGGGGCGGACAGGGAGCATGGGACACATGGGGGGTCATGCCCCCCGGCCAGTGTGACTCTGCAGGGGGACAGTGGCCGGGTTGGCATCACTGAGTCACAACGTAATCAATACCATTCATGCTGGGAAAGCCCTGTGGGGCCCTGGAGGAAAGAGCCAGGGCACACACAGCGCTGTCCCTCTCCGCTCTGACAGCGAGCCGACGGGCCGGGAGCTCACCTCCCTTCCTCGATGCCCGTTTAAGGCAGGGGCTCCCATCCTCGGTGCCCCCCGCAGCCCCCAGTCAGAGGGACGCGCCTGGCTGCGCGGGGCGGGGCGCAGCGCTCGGCACTCAGCCCTGGGGCCTCGAGGGGTGACTGTGAGCTCCCCAGAGGTGAGCAGCGTCCACACAGGGGCCCTGCGAACACTCGAGGGTGGCACGAGTGTAAAGACTAGTCTTGCTTCCACACCTGACGCCTGGCCTTTCTCAGAAGGAGCTAGAGACTACCCAGGTAGGCAGGACCCTGCAAGACAGACATAGGAGGCCACCACGGGGCTGGAATCCTGGGGGGGGGGGGTGCACCCCCCGCCCCACTGGACAGCAAGCCCCCAGGAGGCAGGCCAGGTCCCGGGGCTCTCATCCTGACACCCCGCCAGCAAGAGAAGGGCCGTGATTCTCGTCCTGAGAGATGAGCTGGAGGGCTGGAGCCCTGCCGCCCACCGCGAGGCCCTGAGGAGGTGACACTGGCCTCGCGGAGACGGAGCTGCCGGCCGGCCGTGGGGAGACAGCCTGGGGGGGCCACGCCGGGGGTGGGGGCGCCTGGCTCGGGGGACGCCGGCTCTCGTCTGCACCGCGCTGGTGATGAACGCGTATTGATTTCTTTAGAGCCTCTCTGGAGCCCCAGAGCACTTCATGCACTTATCGGAAAGTGCCTGAGACCAAATTGAAGATGGGCCTGACTAGGAGAATCAATCCAAACACGGAGGGCGGCTCAGGGCTTCCGAGCAAATGGGGAGAGACCACAGGTCCTCAGCCCGCCCTGTTCCCAACGCTTAAGACACTCTGCCCCTCTGTTCCGTAGCCGGCTGCTGCCTCACAGAAAACCCAAATAAAGAGGTTAGTGTCTGCACACTGGCGGCGGATGGTGGGCCTTCGGGGAATGGCTGGGGGGGTCTGCAGACTCACAGCGGGGCGGCACCCCGGGCTCCTCAGCCACCAGCCTCCTGGGGGCCGCTGACCTTCCCCACAGCTGCCTGCCCTGGGGTCCCACCCCAGCCCCCGCAGGCTGCCTTGGGTGCTCGCTCGACACCCAGGCCCTCAGAAAACAAAACCGTTTTTAAAACCTTTCTACGTGGAACCAGTTTCAGACTTACAGGACAGATACACACAGCGCGCACCCACCACCCCTCGCCTGGCCTGACCTCCTGCCTGTTTTCTTGGAGACTCTTGGGATGGGCACGTGGAGGGCATTCATCCCAGACCCTCAGGGTGCATCTCGGGAGTGAGGACACATTGCTCGATCGACTCAGCAATGCCCCACCCACATCGCCCCTCATGTCCAGGACCCGGTCCAGGAGCAGGGCTGCAGGCGGATGCCCTGACTCTTTAGTCTGCTTTCATCTGGAACATTCTCGGCGCCTCTGTCTTTTCAGACTTTGATGCTTTTGAAGAAAGCTCCATGTTTGCACAGCAGCTCTCTCCCGGGCTGCCGGGCCAGAGGAACCCACAGTTCCTCCCAGAGACGCAGGGGCCAGCTCAGCCTCGGTTGTCTCTGCGTGGCCACGTGGGTTCGGAGCCCATAGACGGCACCATCGCCGCTGAAGGGGTCAGGCCCGTGACCACCCACTTGAAGGGGCTCCCGGAGCGGGCATGGGGGGTGCCCAGGGCTCACGTCTCTCTGCGCTGCAGGTTTCAGCCGTTGGCCCCTTGGCTCACAGACTCAGTGTAGATGGCAAGCCCTCAAGGTGTGCAGCCCCTGGCAGTCCATGGAACCTTGGCTCAAGGCTCAGGTGACCAGCTCCCACCTGAGCCTCACCTGAAGCCTCACCAATGAGCAGGGATGCTAAGGAGTCTGCTTCACCTTCGGCTGAGAGCAGACTTGACAAGTTCAGTTCAGTCGCTCAGTCATGTCTGCCTCTTTGCATCCCCATGAACCGCAACACGCCAGGCCTCCCTGTCCATCACCAACTCCTGCAGTTTACCCAAACCCATGTCCCTTGAGTTGGTGATGCCATCCAACCATCTCATCCTCTGATGTCCCCTTCTCTTCCTGCCTTCAACCTTTCCCAGCATCAGGGTCTTTTCTAGTCAGTTAGCTCTTCGCATCAGGAGGCAAAAGGATTGGAGTTTCAGCTTCAGCACCAGTCCTTCCAATGAACACCCAGGACTGATCTCCTTTAGGATGGACTGGTTGGATCTCCTTGCAGTCTAAGGGACTCTCAAGAGTCTTCTCCAACACCACAGTTCAAAAGCATCAATTCTTCAGTGCTCAGCTTTCTTTATAGTCCAACTCTCACATCCACACATGAGTACTGGAGAAACCACAGCCTTGACTAGGCAGACCTTTGTTGGCAAAGTAATGTCTCTGCTTTTTAATATGCTGTCTAGGTTGGTCAACTTGACAAAGATCAACATTAAAAGTGATCTTCCATTCTTGGGAGCATCTCCCCCATGGAGGCCTGTAAACAGCTTCGCAGGGCCTGGGGGCATCCAGGGAAGCCCCGGGACGTAGAGAAGCCTCTGGACACAGCCGTCCACTCACCCTTCCCTGCCTCTGGCAACACGTGGGGAGAGCTGGGAGTGGCGGGAGGAAGCAGGATGAACCATGTTGGGTGCAGAGTCTGCAGATGGAACAGTCGATGCTGACCGACCAGGCCTGGCCCTGCGGCTTCCGGGTGGGGCCTCTGCTCAGGGCACTGTACCCTTGGGGGCTTGGGGCCCTCCCAGGCAGCTGGGGCTCCCCCTACCCCGTGTGTAGAGCAAGCGGGGCCTCGGAGGCCGGTGCTCCAGGCTGAGTCTGGGGTCTGCACGGGGCTTCCATCACTCCAGGGCCAGCCCAGGGCCCGTGGGCCAGTGGCTCTGCCCAGCCTCTCTGTCTGCAGCTCCACTTCGGGGAAGGCGCCCTGAAGGACACATTAGTCTGCAGTCACATAGTCCCATTCGGAAGATGAGAAGGGAGAGGAGGGCCCAGGGGCATGGGGGTCGTGGAGAGAGGACTGAGAGCCAGTGAGCTGCTGGTCGATGGAGATGGGCACTCACTCGTTCCGGAAACCGGCCGCCGCCACCCCAGGACCCGAGACCCTAGAGGGCAGAGGGCTGGCGGCCCCCATGCAGAGCTGCACTTTCAGGGGTTGTCACCATCCTGAGGCTCACACAGGGCAGAGGCTTCCCTCCAAGGAGCGACCTTCCTCACTACGCTCTGTGATGGACCCAGAGGGGGAGGCTGAGTGTGCAAAGAGGAGCCAGACATAGAGATCCTCTAGGCCCTGGAAAACCAGGCAAACTAAGAAACACCTGGCCAGCAGGCCTTTCCCACATTCCTCTGAGACGTGAGTTTGCCACGACTGCCTGTGAGCCATGGGGTCCGGGCCCCCTCTCTTAAAGCCATCACCCTGGGATCCCTCAGACCAGCGACAGGGCTGAAGGGGGCTCTGTGAACCCAGGAGCCCCAGACTCCAGCCAGTGCGTCGTCTGCTTTGCCCTTTGGACACACATCCCTAAGCCCCCACATGACGGAGCCTCAGGTGCCTGGGGCCCCCGGGGAGAACAGAGGCAACCCGTCCACAGGAGCAGCGATGGCTGGACATGTGAGTCGGGCCATCCAAGGGCCTTGGAGCTGAACGTACCGCGTAAGCAAGAAGAGCCCAGCCAACCCACAGAAACACGTGAAATAGCCGATCACAGCTGCTTTTAAGTGTTTGGGTGGCTTCTTACAGGGTAATACCTAAAATGAAAACTAACATCTGGAATTGGGTGGCAGCTGTTGTAACAAAAACCGGAGACAAGCCCTGATTTTAGGCAGCAGGTGAAGGCTGGAAAGGTATTCAGGGGACTTTTAGGAGAGCTGGCTGAGCTGTGAGGGGTGACCATCAGAGCTGGAAAAAGAGCGACTTCTATCAGGTGGCGTCAGAAGAGGGGGTAGCACCATTAGGAGCAGTTGACTTGGAGAACAGAAACGTACTTAAAGCATTTACAAATACACGTGAAAGTATTTCTAGGTAGATTGTTTAAAGTGTTAATTAACTTCCTATAGCTGAATAGGATACGACATACAATGTAGGGACGAGCTTTAAATCCCCAAACAAGACTTCCACGGTGGTCCAGTGGTTAGGAATCCGCCTGCCAGTGGAGCGGACATGGGTTTGATCCCTGCTCCAGGAAGATTCCACATTCTGCAGAGCAACTAAGCCCATGTGCCCCACTTACTGAAGCCCAATGCCAGGAGCCCATGCTCCATGGTAAGAGAAGCCGCCCCAAGAAGCAGCCCAGGAACCACAACTAGAAACAGCTCCGCTTGCCATGACTAGAGAAAGCCCACACAGCAACGGAGACCCGGTGCAGCCAGAGATAAATGCATAAAAATTTAAAGGACTTTCAGATTCAACATCAGCAAAACATTTCTAAATAAACAAATGGCTTCACAGTAAATACCGAATCGAGGGTATGAGTCTAAACCTGAGACAGATTCAAAGAAGTGTCTTATAGACCTTCTCAACAAGAAAAAGAGGGCTTCTGAAAATCTGAGGGGTGTTGTCTCACAGAATCCTGACACAACCAAAGCAGAGACAGGTCTGCCTTGAAAAGAACCGTAGTTGTGACTTTGGGCGGCACAGAGAAAGCTCCTGTAAGACTCATAGGAGACCTACAAAATTTTTAAGAGAATTACATTAACAAGAGCACTGCCCGCTGGACTCAGGGGTTGCTGAGAATACTCAAAATGAAAAAGTGATTCTGGGTCTCTAGATTTCTATGAGCAGAAAGACAGAGAAAGCAACTGACCTTCAAATGTAGGTCATTTCTGATGGAAAGAAAGAACCATGAGAGCAGAACAAGGGGACACTGGAAAGAAGAAGAAGCCCCTCCTGGGAGCAGAATGTGGCCTCAATTAAGTAACAGCTCCTACTTCCAGAGTAGGGGCTCTGATAACCTGGCCCATCTGATCTCAGAAATGGGAAGGACTGGTGATTTCCATGTGTCTCATGTTCCTCCTCTTTTTTATGGGGGTGACTGTCGTGGTCATCCTGGCTCTGTCTGTGGGGTAACTTGTTTTGTTAGTTTGCAGATCTCTGGATCAAGAGGAGTCACACCAGAGCAGCTCTGTACTTATATCTAGATGGATGGACCTGATGCAGATGACGAGGGCCTAGACTATGAGTCTTTTGCCCAACTTGGAATGTGCCTTTTTGGTATTCTGGGATGGGAGAAATAATACGGTACAGGTGGGAAGAAAATAGTAATTTGTGCCAGACTGCTTCACGGACACAAACTCTTCCATCACAGAAGACGAGCCGTTGTGCAAATGAGACTCTGCCGTGGCACTCACACATTTCTCAACTGTGTTAAATCGGGGCTGGTCTGGGGATCTTGCCTTGGTCAGTAGAAGGTGGCAGAAGTGATACCGTGTGCATTCTGAGCTTAGGCTTCGGGTGGCATTAGGACTTCTGCTCTGCCCTCTTGGAGTGCTGCCTGAGACCAGGAAGCTCGTCTGACCTACAGCAGGATGAGAAGCCATGTGACTAAGAACTGAGGTGCTTCGGTCAACGGCCAGGGTCAAGCATGAAACATGTGAGCAAGGCTAACTCGTGTTCCAACCTGCCTGCCTGCCAGCTAAATGCAGCCATGGGGATGGGCCCAGAGGGAACAGGAGAGGAAATAGTGAGCCAACCTTTGGAAATAAGAGAAACAGTAAATGCCTATTGCTTTTGGCCTTCCCTGCTGGCTCAGTGGTAAGAACCTGCCCACAATGCAGGAGTCGCGAAGACGCAGGTTTGATCCCTGGGTCGGGAAGATCCCCTGGAGGAGGGCATGGCAACCCACTCCAGTGCTCTTGTCTGGAGAATCCCTTGGACAGAGGAGCCTGGTGGTCTACAGTCTATAGAGTCACAAAGAATCAGACACGACTGAAGTGACTTAACCCACACTATTGTTTTAAGCTGCTAAATTTCCAGGCAACTTCAGTTCAGTTCAGTTGCGTCTGACTCTGCGACCCCATGGACTGTCAGGCTCCTCTGTCCATGGGAATTCTCCAGGCAAAAATACTGGACTGGGTTGCCATTTCCTTTTCCAGGGGAACTTCCTGACCCAGGAATTGAACCAGGGTCTCCTGCATCACAGGCAGATTCTTTACCATCTGAGCTACTTGGGAAGCCCAATACCTAGCATGATTGATGAGGAAAGAAACCAAAAAGGAACATGAAATACTAATACCAGGAGTGAAGAAAAGACACTGTACATTAAGGAGTTAGTAAAGGGCTACTGTGAATTTCATTATGCCCCAAATTTAATGACTTAGAGAAAATGGAAAAGTTCCTTGAAATATAAAACTGACACAAAACAAATAGAAAATGTAAATAGCCTCGCATTAGTGTTAAAAATTGCATCTGTAATTAGAGATCTCTCACAAAGAAAACTCCAGGCGCAAGAAGGCTTCACTAGTAAACTCTACACAATATTTGAAGGAGAAATAAGATAAATTTCATATAAATTCTTTCAGAGAAGAAAATGGCTGTATTTTCCAATACATGTTATAAGTCCAGCATAAGTCTGATACCAAAACTTAAAAATAATGAAAGAGGAAAGAAAATTGAAAGCCAGTATCCTTCTTTACCAGAGACACAAAAATCATTCACAAAATATTAGCAAATTAAATTGGTAATAGAATACATCATGACCAAGTGAGTTTATTCTGGGAATGCAAGGTTATTTTAACATTTGAAGATCAACTGTAATTCACCACGCTGGCAGAGTAAGGAGAACCACCACTGAATCATCTCAGTAAGTGCAGGAAAAGCACTTGATAAATTCAAACATTCATTTTGAAAACTCTCAGCAAACAAGGAATGGAAGGAAACTCCTCAATGAGAGGAAAGGCATCTCTGAGAAACCTATGGCCAACATCACGCTCAGAGGCAGGCCTGAGTGCCGTCTCCCCGAGAGAGGGCCACAGCAAGAATGCTTTCTTCCCACTTTTATTCAATTGACTGGAGATCATCACCAGTGAGATAAGATAAGCAAAAGAAATGAAAGGCATAAAAAAGGAGAGAAGTAAAACTCTTTCCTTCTCCACAGATGGTATGATTCTATATGGAGACAATCCTAAATGACCTAAAAGAAAACTACCAGGATAAGTTAGCAAAATTTTCAAGTGTGTGAAATTCAAGAACAAACTAAAATGCTGATTGAGTCAAGGTCATGAAACAAAGGGAAAGTGTGAGAAACTGTCACAAACCAGAGGAGGCTAAGGAGATGTAACGAGTAAATGAAGACGCGGCAACTGGATTGGATTCTTGATCAGAAAAAGAACACAAGTGGGAAAATTGGACAGACCTCAATCAAGGCTGTAATTTAGTCAATAGTATTTACCAGTGTTAGTTTTGACAACTGTACCACTATTAACATTCAGTCAGTTCAGTCGCTTAGTCATGTCTGGCTCTTTGTGACCCCATGAACCGCAGCACGCCAGGCCTCCCTGTCCACCACCAAATCCCGGAGTTTACTCAAACTCATGTTCATTGTGTTGGTGATGTCATCCAACCATCTCATCCTCTGTTGTCCCCTTCTGCTCCCACCTTCAATCTTTCCCAGCATCAGGGTCTTTTCTAATGAGTCAGTTCTTCGCATCAGATGGCCAAAGTTTTGGAGTTTCAGCTTCAGCAACAGCCGTTTCAGTGAATATTCAGGACTGATCTCCTTTAGGAAACAGACTGGTTGGATCTCTTTGCAGTCCAAGGGACTCTCTAGAGTCTTCTCCAACACCACAGTTCAAAAGCATTGATTCTTTGATGCTCAGCTTTCTTTATAGTCCAGCTCTTACATCCATAGATGACCACTGGAAAAACCATAGCTTTGACTAGATGGACCTTTGTTGGCAAAGTAATACCTCTGCTTTTTAATATGATGTCTAGGTTGGTCATAGCTTTTCTTCCAAGGAGCAAACGTCTTTTAATTTCATGGCTGCAGTCACCATCTGCAGTGATTTTGGAGCCCAAGAAAATAGTCTCTCACTATTTCCATTGTTTCCCCATCTATTTGCCAAGAAGTGATGGGACCAGATGCCATGATCTTAGTTTTCTGAATGTTGAGCTTTAAGCCAACTTTTTCACTCTCCTCTTTCACTTTTATCAAGAGACTCTTTAGTTCTTCTTCACTTTCTGCCATAAGGGTGGTGTCATCTGCGTATCTGAGGTCACTGATATTTCTCCCGGCAATTTTGATTCCAGCTTGTGCTTCATCCAGTCTGACACTTTGCATGCTGTACTCTGCATAGAAGTTAAATAAGCAGGGTGACCACATACAGCCTTGACGTACTCCTTTCCCAATTTGCAGACAGTCTGTTGTTCCATGTCCAGTTCTAACTGTTGCTTCTTGACCTGCATACAGATTTCTCAGGAGGTAGATCAGGTGGTCTGGTATTTCCATCTCTTGAAGAATTTTCCACAGTTCATTGTGATTCACACAGCCAAAGGCTTTTGCATAGTCAATAAAGCAAAAGTAGATGTTTTTCTGGAAGTCTCTTCCTTTTTCAATGATCCAGCAGATGTTGACAATTTGATCTCTGGTTTCTCTGCTTTTCCTAAATCCAGCTTGAACATCTGAAGTTCACAGTTCATGTACTGTTGAAGCCCAGCTTGGAGAATTTTGAGCATTACTTTGCTAACATGTGAGATGAGTGCAACTGTGTGGTAGTTTGAACATTCTTTGGCATTACATTTCTTTGGGATTGGAATGAAAACTCACCTTTTCCAGTCCTGTGGCCACTGCTGAGTTTTCAAAATTTGCTGACATATTGAGTGCAGCACTTTCACAGCATCATCTTTTAGGATTTGAAATAGCTCAACTGGAATTCCATCACCTCCACTAGCTTTGTTCGTAGTGATCCTTCCTAAGGTCCACTTGACTTTGCATTCCAGGATGTCTGGCTCTAGGTGAGTGATCACACCATCATGGTTATCTGGGTCATTAAGATCTTTTCTTGTAGAGTTTTTCTGTGTATTGTTGCCACCTCTTCTTAATATCTTCTGCCTCTATTAGGTCCATACCATTTCTGTCCTTTATTGTACTCATCTTTGCATGAAATATTCTGTTGGCATCTCTAATTTTCTTGAAGAGATCTCTATTCTTAGCCATTATATTGTTTTCCTCTATTTCTTTGCATTGATCACTGAGGAAGGCATTCTTATTTCTGCTTGCTGTTCTTTGGAACTGCATTCAAATGGGTATATCTTTCTTTTTCTCCTTTGCCTTTCACTTCTCTTCTTTTCTCAGCTATTTGTAAGGCCTCCTCAGACAACCATTTTGCCTTTTTGCATTTCTTTTTCGTGGGGATGGTCTTGATCACTGTCTCCTGTACAATGTCACAAACTTCTGTCCACAGTTCTTCAGGCACTCTATCAGATCTAACGCCTTGAATCTATTTATCTAATATGAATCTATTTGTCTAATATGATACAACCTCTTTGGAAAGCTAGAAGTGTCTACAAAGTTATATCCTATATATGTACCTGGGAGGAATGCATTATGTATGCATGTGTGTGTGTGTGTGTGTGTGTGTGTGTATACAGACACATATACATACTGTGCTTAGTTGCTCAGTTGTGTCCACCTTGTTGCAACTCCGTGGACTGTATGTGGCCCGCCAGGCTCCTCTGTCTGCGGGGATTCTCCAGGCAAGAATACTAGAGTGGGTCACCATACCTTGCTCCAGGGGATCTTTCCAACCCAGGGGTCGAACCTGACTCTCTGGCACTGCAGGTGAATTCTTTACCATCTGAGCCGTCAGGGACCCCATATATACACATATGTATACGTATGTATATGTACACACACACACTATTGTTATTGTTCAGTTACAAAGTTGTGTCTGACTCTGACCCCATGTACTGCAGCATGCCAGGCTTCTTAACTGTTCTCTATTTCCCGGAGTTTGCTCAAACTCATGTCCATTGAGTTGGTGATGCCATCCAATCATCTCATCCTCTGTCACCCCTTTCTTCTCCTGCCCTCAGTCTTTTCCAGCATCAGGCGGTCAGATTATTCAAGCTTCAGCTTCAGCATCAGTCCTTCCAATGGATACTCAGGACTGATTTCCTTTAGGATGGACTGGTTGGATCTCCTTGCAGTCCAAGGGACTCTCAAGAGTCTCCTCCAGCATCACAATTTGAAAGCATCAATTTTTCAGTGCTTAGCCTTCCTTATGGTCCAACTCTCACATCTGTGCATGACTACTGGAAAAACCATAGCTTTGACTATATGAACCTTTGTTGGCAAAGTGATCTGTTTTTTAATATGCTGTCTAGGTTTGTCATAACTTTTCTTCCCAGATGCAGGCATCTTTTAATTTTATGGCTGCAGTCACTGTCGGCAGTGATTTTAGAGCCCAAGAAAATAAAATCTGTCACTGCTTCCACTTTTTCCCCATCTAGCTGCCATTAAGCGATGGGACTGGATTCCACGATTTTAGATTTTTGAATGTTTTAAGCCAGCTTTTTCCTGTCCTCTTTCACCCTCATCAAGGGGCTCTTTAGTTTCTCTTCACTGCCATTAGAATGGTATCATCTGCATATCTGAGGTTGGGGTTTAATCAATCTAAGCTTGATTCCAGCTTGGGATTCATCCTGCCTAGCGTTTTGCATGATATACTCTGCATAGAAGTTAAATAAGCAGGGTGACATAAACAGCCTTGCTGCACTCTTTTCCCAATTCTGAATCAGTCAGCTGTTCCATGTGTGGTTCTAACTGTCACTTCTTGACCTGCATACAGGTTTTTCAGGAGATAGGTAAGGTGGTCTTGTATTCCCATCTCTTTAAGAATTTTCCACAGCTTGTTGTGATCCACACAGTCAACGGCTTTAGTGTAGTCACTGAAGCAGATTTTTTTCCTGAAATTCCCTTGCTTTCTCTATGATACAACAAATGTTGGCAATTTGATTTCTGACTCAGTAAACTGTATCAATATTAGGGTTCAATTTGGAAATAGTACCATAAGTGTAAAAAAACTCAAAGGAAGGCCTTTTATTTTTTTTTAGGAAGGCCTTTCAAAAGTAAAATGCTTCAATACAATGGTAGGTTGTGTTAATACTGTAAGCCCACAGAACTTGACATTGCCAAAAAAAAAAAGAACATGGGGTGCCCATTTAAAGTTCATTAATTACATAGAAGAGGTCATGGATGAAACCATTTACCAAAGTCAGAAACCCGATAAGGAGAGGCTGGGCCTGTGTTGGGAGTGGTGCTTTCGCTCCCATGGGCATTCCCCACCATGGCAGCTAAGCTGCACAGGTCGAATTCAGACACCACTCGCAACGAGTGACCGATGCTGCCTGGGGGGAGACGCACGGCACAGCAGACAGGGACAGAGGGGGTCTCAGCTCCATAAACGCACACCCTCTGTGGTTTACAGCCACACTGGGGGGTTCTACTCAGCCCACTTTTCTTGCTTGCATGTTGTTATTTTGGGGTGTTGGGAAATGAAAGATGTATCTACTTTTTACACTGACTATTTTTTCAGCATAGTCTTTAGAAGTTTATTTTCTTCCCTGAGAACTACCTGGAAGAGCCTAGACACTGTTTGGATGTTACATAATTGCCCTCTCAAAGGCTGGTTCACCCCCGCGGCAGTGAACGCGCAGGGGAGATGTTGCTCTTGCCCCTGGGAAAGACATCGAGTAACAGCAGGTGTTAAGAAAGCAGCATAACTATCTCCCAGATCGTTCCCAGACACCACCTCGGGCTCAGGGGTACCTGGCAAAGGAGACGGGCATAGTGTATTTATACACCTATCAAGGGGCACCATAAGGGACAAAGGCTCAAAGACAGGGACACGCATCAGCCCACCAGATACAAACCAGTGACTTTGGAAACAGAAAATACTTTGGGGGAGACAGTATTTTTAAGTTTTGTACATAAAGTGAAGCCTTGCTAAAATGTTTTATCTTGCATTATTTCTTACATAATGTGCTAACTTAAAAACTAGTGTTTTATTACAGAGAATCTCAAACATATATGAAGGAAAACAGTTACACTGTAAGTCTCATACACCTACAAGCCAGCTTCCACACCCATAAACATTCTGCTTGTCTTGCTTTCTCTGTTCTGCCCACCCTCCCACTGCTACCCTTTTGGAGATGAAACTTACATACACTGAATCACACAAATCTCAACATATTTAACATATAATAGGTACATTCATTAAACTACATCCCTATCAGGATACAGAGTTTTATCATCATCCCAGAAAGTTCTGTTTTTCCCTAGTTAACCTACTCACATCTCTCCAGGCAACTAGGCTTCCAAATTATTTCCTATGGATTAGTTCTGCATCTTTCAGAACATCATAAAAACGAGAGAGCTTATACCCCTGTGTTCAGCTTCTTTCACTCAGCATAACATCTGTGAGAATCGCCTATGTGGTTATGTATACAGAGATTTTATTTCTTTTTATTGATGCACAAGTATTCCACTGTATGGACATACAACAAATTGTTTACCCATTCTGTTAGATATCATTTAGTTTCCTTCCAATGTTTTATTATTATGATTACAAAGGCTAAAGTCTTCCAGCTTTGTTCTTTTTCAAGGCTGTTTCAACCTCTCTAGGTTCTTTGCATTTCTACTCAGAATTTAAAAAAAAATCTTGTCAATTTCCATAAAAGCCTACTGGCATTATGATAGCAATTACTCTGGAATTTCCTATCAATTTTCCGAGAACTGACAATGTAATGTTAATTTTCCAATCCATGAACATAGTATACCCCTCTATTCATTTAGATTATTTCTATTTCTCTAAGAAATATTTTAACAGAGAGATCTTCAACATCATTCAGTAAGCCTGTTTCTAAGTATTTGGGGGTTTGATGCTATTATAAGTAGTATTGCTGCAAATTTTTCACCTGTTTCCGTTTGTTCACTGATAGTCTATAGATTATAAACACCACTGGTTTTTGTGTATCTGCCTTATGTCCATTATGACTGAATTCTGTAGTTTTTTCATTCATCAGTACTTTGTAGGTACAGAGTCAAGCCATATGCAAACAGGAACAGGTTCACTTCTTTCCTGCCCTCGTGAGCTGTACTTGTCTCATAGCACAGGCTGGAACGTCAGGTGAATCTTGGCCAGAAGTGCTGAGAGCAGACACCACCTTTCCTTATCCTAGGAGCAAAGCTTTGCAGCATTTCACTTTCAAGCACTTTATCAGCTGTGGGTTTTTCACAGATGACTTTCATCAGGCTGAGAATCCCTCTTTATTCCTGGTTTGCTGAGAGTTGTTTAAATAAGTGTTCAATTTTTCCAAATGCTTTTTCCGCATCTCTTGAAATAATCCCCTCTTTTTCCTTCATTCTGTTAATATGGTAAGTTATACTGATTGATTTTTGAACACTTATCCAAACTCCCTTTCTTGGGATAAACCCACTTGATCTTTGCTTTTCTTCACTAACATTTGTTAAAGGTTTTTTTTTTTGTATCTATGTTCATAAAAGATATTGTTTATATGTCTTATAATGCCTTTGTCCAGTTTTGGCTATTATTAGTTATTAATATTTCAAATACACGTCATTCAAGTTTTCACTAATGTGAATTAGATGTAAATATAGCCAGAAAAGAGAAAATGTGTTATTACAGTGGCAGTGTGTGTGTGTGTGTGTGTTTGCATTGGGAACACTGCCACATCCTGAAGGTCTAAAGGAGGGAAGAGAGGGTAAACCCAAATGAGAAGGGCCGTGGGAAAGGAGATGTGTGTTGTGGTCAGACAGTGGTGGTGTTCCTCACTCCCCCATCAGTGGAGCCTGACTTCTAACTTAATTATCTAGTCAAAGCTTTCCTCTTGTCAGATTTTTAGGTGGAAATCACTTTTCCAGTTACAATGGAAACCACTGGAAAAGGATACATTTTCTCAAGAGTTAAAATTAATTAAATCTAGGAAATGTTGAAATTAAGTCATATCAAATACTAGATGTAATAATGGCACTTTGAAGGTGACTAAAATTTCCACATTGAGCACTACTGGTCTTCTCAGAAGCTACGTGCTGAGGGCCTACTGCGTGCACGCAAGAGCTGGGCATCGCAGGCAGTGACCCGGACGCCCAGCCCTGCTCCTCAGCAGCCTGGGGTCCGGCGGGGGTGGTGATGGTGCTGGTGGCTGACAGTGAGCAGAGAGAGGGGCCCTGGCCTGGCACAGGGCTGGGAGCTCAGCTTGTGCGGACAGGCAGGAGGCGGGGGCGGGAAGCAGGACCAGCGGTGTCAGAGGCAGATGGGCGCAGGGAGGCAGGGTGCAGGAGAGAGGAGTCAGGGGAGACAGTGCCGGACAGCTGACCACCAAGGGAAGTGGTGCGCTGGGGAGGGCGGTGGGGTAGGGCCCGCATTCTGGACACAGGTCTGCAGGGAGCTCTGAGCTCTCTGCTCTGGGCTCCTGGGCGGGGGCAGGGCCGCTCCTTGCCAGCCCTTCTGACACCTGCTGTGCGGCTCTCGGAGCTGAGACTGCAGAAGCTGGTACCACAGTCACCCACAGCAGTTGCCAGGGTAACGACACTCTACAGCAGTAAAACTAATCAGGGCCTGAGATTTGGGCAACTTCCTCAGACTACCAGCTTCCTGACTCTCTGTGGTGACCAGCTAGATGGGTCCCACACTTCTTACTTTTGAGTGTGAAAGACACAAGGCCAATTTTATCTGATTCTGCTAGTTGAATCAGTGACCAGGTAAACAGAAGCAGAGCCAGCCCTTGGATGCACAGCCAGGCTCACTCATTCTGGGGGTCAAGGGCATCTATGGAGAAAGGCAGTTCTCATCACCTGCCCCGCCCACTGTTTCCAGAATCTGGGCCCTATTTGTAGAATGGGGAGAGGTTAGATCACAGTCAACTTCCAATCAGGCCTCAACCCACCCACCGTACTCTGTTCCCATGGCATCTCGTGATCCGAACAATCCTGCTTTCCACTTCCTCATAACCGTCTTCTCCAGAATATAAATACCACGGGGCAAGGAGTCCACCTGTCCTGTTCACGTTACATCGGAGAGCCCAGACCGGACTTGGCCCATGGCAGACACTCAAACCCTTACTGGAGGAGTAAATTCATTCATTCCTGGATAAGACACCAGTTACTGGGATTTATACCCTGCGGGTTCCTTTGGAAGTACCCAGTGCAACCGCCTTGGGGGAACCTCTAGACTTTGGTCCAAAGGCCTGACTTGAGCTCCTCCATTGCTAAAACCCAGAGGTCCCAGCATATTTTTACACCTGAGCCTCAGTTTCCTTACTGTAAGTTGGATAGAATAATCCTTGCCTCACAGCCCTGCAGAATCAGATGAGAAAACATTATGTCAGAAGTGCTGGTGAGGTTCTGTGCAGATGTGAGACATGGTTTCAGTTTTAGTACAGAGGGAAGGACTGTCCACAAAATCGATGTGCTGGTCCTGGACCTCACGGTCAGTGGAGAGCTGCTCACTGGGGCTCAGGTGTGATGTTGTTATTTGGGGATTTTTCTTCTTTTTGTATTGAAATCTATTACAAAAGGGTTGAGGTTGTATTTAAAAAAATTGCTCCACAACAGAGGTTTCAATAGTATAAGCTATTTTGGAGAAAAAAGGAAAACTATTTTCTTCTGGAGTACCAGTTAATTTATAGTAACAACCTACTCATGAAAGGATGTATGTGAATTCTTTGGGGATACAAGTCCAAAAGGTGACAGAAATTTGGAAATTTCTTCTATTTAAATGAAATTTAATTCACAATGAATTTCTTTTCAAGTGGAACTTTTTCCCCTCGATTTTTACATGACTTTGTAATGAGAGCAGTTGTATGGGCTCATCAACAATAGGAGAGAGCTGATGGAGTAGAGATGTTGAGTGTAAATATTTAGTGCAGGGGTTGGCGGCTTTTAAATTTGCATCTTGATCTAAATGTATCTGCTGATTTCCCATCTGCTAATATTTTCCCATCTGCTAAAGACCTGCCGCCAGGGAAGGGAATGCCTTTGTCTTCACTGCTTAACCTCCACGTCCCCTTCACCTGAACTTGGAGACAGCACACTGTGCTCTGCAGAGCGTGTGCACGCGCACACACTCACACACACAGACAGACACGCAGACACATGCTCTGACCACAGGTACCACCGCTGGCCCAGGAGCCCATCAGCGAGAACGAGGTTAACCCAGGGGTTTGTTGCCCAAGAACCCTCGTGCAGGCAGAGTCCAGGCACTAGCCGTCCTGGGCTGCAGGCCAGCCCTGGGGAGGAGGCGTGGCTGTCAAGCATCCACTGCAGACAGCACAGCCCTGAAGGCAAGGTTCTCACCACAGAGGGATGGGGGGCACCTGATGGCTGTGGCAGGGAAGCCGTGGCCCCTCCGGGCGTCTCTGTCATCATCCAGTTCAGACCTCCCTCCCTCCCTGTCAGGGACTCAATGCTCTACACTTGGCTTTGGTGCCCAGGAAAGAGCTGGAGCTTCGGCCCAGCCCCAGGCCGGTACCACCTTCCAGGTGGGCACCAGGGCTGCATGGACCGTGACAGCCCCACGTCCCTGAGCCCCCTTCCTCCTTGGGCAATACAGTGTGTCAACAAACTCATCTAGTCTCTGTCTGTGATTCACACCACGAGAGCTTCCCCCTTTTCATGTTTCAACCCCAAGAAGCCTAATAGTGCCAGCTGCTCCCCTCTAGGGGCCCGAGAATGTGCTGACCCAAAGGCAGCTCTAGTGTGGCCATCTGCCCCTCCAGGAAGGCCAGCTCTCCAGCACCCAGACAACCCCTCAACAGACCAGGGACAGAGAATGAAATGGCCCCAAAGAGCAGGAGTTACGTTTATACTTAAAATCAAGTCCATCCCACGAGGTGCCGACCACACCGACACTTGATTGATGGTGGCAAATAATGAGCCTCAGTTTTGCTGGGAGCATGCCTTTGTGGAAGCCAGAGATGAGTAAAATATACGAGAGCACATCAAATATACGGCAAGGACAACATACACAAACAGTACATTAAGCATCATGGAAGGCAGTAAACGGCTGGGAACAGGCCGGGCGAGCAGCCGGGCTCCGCTTCCGCGCCGTCTGTGCCACACGGGGCTCTCCCCGTGGCCCCCGCGGTCCTGGGACAGTGCATCAGGACTTGGGGAATCTGACCGGACTGATCTCTCCGCCTTGTCCTCGCTAAATTACAAGTTCCCGGGCTCCTGCTCAGCCCCCACTGCCGGGCTGGGCTTCCCTCCACGCACAGAGCAGTGTCAACACAAGTGCTCCCGTGACATTTCTGTTCTCCGTCAATTACTTGCGGGCTCTTCACCGCCAGGAGAAAACACACACTGTGCTCCAGCAAGAGCCGCTGTACCGAGGCCAGCAGGAACTCGTCGTCCTTCCTGCTTCACAACAAGGCCATCCTGACATCTGTAAGATTTGCCGTACGCGTTCCAGGTGCCAAAGGCTCAGAGCGATGGGCCTGTGGTGGGGGCGCGGGAGGGGGGGTGAGACCAGGAGCGGGGAGAGACGGACAGACAGACAGATGTGGAGGAGTCTCCCGAGGGCTGGACCATTCAGTCCTGGACCTGCCTGGGGAAGGTTTCACCAAATGAGTTGCATCATCTAAGGAGGGGAAGTACTTGGCAGATGTCTACAAGACAACATTATGTAGACAGCCCACTGGAGACGGCCCCCACCACTACTGGAACAGGATGTGTGCGGAAAGGAGCCCAGCAGAGGCGCGGAGGGGCCCACATCCCTGCCACCCGGCACGCGGCCTCGAGTCCTAACAGACCCTAATAACAGGTCCAGATCAGCAAGTGAGACGGGCTGGGGGTCACCGTGTCCCATCAGAGGCTCAGGAGGTGGACAGCCGACTGGGTGCAGTGCCCAAACAAGAACCGCCTTCCTTAAGTGGGGTGAGAGGGAATCCCCCACCCAACAAGAAGCACCTTCCTTAAGTGGGGTGAGAGGGAATCGGAAGCGGAAGTGACAACCCATCAGGGAGAAGCTTTTCTCCACGGGAGAGGTTCTTCTTGGAGAAGGAAATTTGGTGATTTGGCATGAGACCATGCTGGGAAGACCAAAGAACTACAGGTGGGGGAGAGAAACTCTGAGGGGGTCCTGTGGGGTGGCGGGAGGCTAGGGGGGCCCCTTGTCCTTCTTTGCTCCCCGAGTCAGAGGCACAGGCCTAGTGCACACACGTGCATGCCTGTGTCACAATGTGTGTGCACACACGTGTGGCCTCGCGTGAGGGCTGGTCTAGGTGCCTGCCTCTGTGGCCCCAGCTGTGGGGGACAGTGATGCTCCCCGCCCCTGAGTCCTGGTGGCCCTGACTCAGCTGCCGGCCCAGCAGTGAACACGCCTCCACCCGGGACTTCCGAGGCTTAGAGACGACATCTCTGCAGCCTGTACCTGTTCCCTTTGGTTGGATCCAGAAAAGCGAGCATGTGATTTCAATTTGAAATTAAAAGTCATGTCTGAATAACAGAACTGCATTCTCATTTCCTAATACCCTGGTTTTTACTACTTTGCATTCAACTGTGAAAAGTCTTTTAAAACTCGGAACAGCAGTAAAACTTGAATGAATTTTTGACCCATTATTGCATAGCGGGTGTGCCTTCCAAGTTGGAGAGACTGCCAAGTTCTCCCCACCTAATATTTCCACTTTAATTGTGCCACTTGAGAAATTTACGTGCCTCAAAATATGGCATGAATCTTACGCTTATTGCAGTATCATTAGCAGCAACATTTAAGCAACATCTGTGTGCTATAGAACTAATTGAAGTAGCATAAGTGGCAGCTGTAAATCCACAGGAAGATGGCAGTTTGTGCCCAGCACTGCTGAGTTAGCTGCTAACTGTCAGCCTGTTCCCGCAATCTGGTCCTGAGCACCCTGGTACAGGCTCCAGTGTCCAAAAAAATACAGCGCGTAGGCTAATGATCCTATTAACCACTTTGCTGCACCAATTTGGCTGTTTTTCCAGTTTCCTTGTTGAATTTCATTATAAATTTCTCCATTCTTGTAAAAAGTCCAGTGTGAGACGTGTCTGACTTTAAACGACTTACCTGAGCTGAGAAATGCTCCTCTGGCCAGACCGAACTGAGAATTGATTTTTTGGTGATTTAATAATTCAGTTCTCCCCTCACTTCGTGCAGTTGCTTAAAAAAATTTTTTTATTCCACACGTCTCTGTAAAAAATAACTTTAAAATCCCTAGTAATGCTGATAGTTAAAGCAATGGCATTTTCTTCCCGCAAATGTAACATTTTCAGTAATCGATACAAGATGGCAGCCATAATTCACTGCGGGTGGGGGTGGGGCAGGCGCAGCTGGTAAGGGGGTGCCAAGGTGCGCGCGCCTCAGATGACTCGCCAGCTCCTCACGTCACGGCTGAGGAGGGGGCGGCCAGGCTCCCCGGGTTCAGACCCAAAGGCACGCCAGCTCTCCTCCCCCGGATATGGAGAAAAATGATGCCGATCCTTCCACGCAGGGAGCGAGTTAAGCTGGGAGTGAGGGATTTACTGAGATGCCTCTTTGTGAAGAAGTGAGGGGTCCGAGCCACGGCTTTCATCTGGAATGCTCCTTCCGCGCAGTACGGCTGGAAAAGCTATTTCTCACGCCTCCTACAAAAACCAGCCTCATCCTGCTCTTAACTCTGGCCCCGCTTGTTTTTGTCTTGGCAGCGAGTGGATGTTTCTCCCTCGGCACCTGGCCCTTAGACAATGATGTAACTGGTATCTTTCGAAGCACTCAGGAGTGCTGGAGACACACAAAAGGCGGCCTCCTCCAATATATGACGACTGGTGTGTTTGCCAACAGCCCGCCTTCATTAGAAAATTGGCACGTCCACCCCGCTCCATGTGAGACACCGTTAACTGTGGACATTTGTTGTCTTAATGCTCAAGTACTCAGGGACTCGACTGATGAGGGAGAAACTGTTTGGGGTCTGCTGGACCCCACGCTCAGGGTGGCACGCCACCTCACGGTATTGGAAATCAATAGCCACGTGACTGCTCAAAGGTCGGGGGGTCTCCAGAATTAACTTCCTGGAACTAAATTACTATTCCTGTTTCTTGGTTTATTTTCTAACAATAACACATTTTAAGGGGGCCTGGTTAAACACCACCTATAAAACATGAAGTGAAAAAAACAAAAAAAAAAACCCTGAATCACTGGCTCACAGCTGCCAGTTCCCGTCACCAGCTCAGGAACATCAGGATGGAAAGCATGCTGAAAGCTCCATCCATCTGCAATTTGAGTCCCGCCCCCGCCCGCCATCTATTTCTTTTTCAGTGGCAGTGTTTCAGTCTTAGCACAAAAGGATAAAGGCTGGCTTGTAAACTATCCATCTCTAACTTATCAACATAACGCAGCTTAGTAATAACTTGGTTTTACCCCTCCTCTTCACATTGTGAATGTGGATGTGGCTTGGGAAAGTCAACAGCACAAAATGCAGACGCGGGAACAGGGTGCACTCCTGGTGTTGCATGTTAACTGAGAAATAAGCTCCCTCACCTGCCCTCACACAGTCATTTCTTCGACGCACCCTCTGAATGAAATTCTTTAGCAGGGCTGACCCATAGCCCCATCCCTGCCCTAGGGCCCTTTGCAGAATGCGTGTTCTTTTCATCTTTACAGGTGGAAAAGTTACCGAGGCTTCAACAATAGATATGTGGGTTACATCCGCTGATGGTTAGCAAACTAGGAAATGCAACAGAAATTTAAAATTACTTATTAGTCTGTCTCAAAATAGCAAGACCCCCATTATATATAAGCCTATGTTCATAAACATATAATTAAAAAAATCTGTATTTCCTAAAGCAAAGAAAAGAAGAGACAGACGGGCGGCACTGTTTTGCACTCACGCCCATCTTCTAACGCCTGCACTCAGGAAGACAACCCGACTCCCTGGCATTCTCCAAACACCGAGCTTTGTCCGTTTGGGTGAGGAACTGCCCTCACAGTTGCTACGGGAGGAGGATTTGAACAGCCTTCTCAGAAAACTGCAGATCCTCTCCTCCAAACTGGCATCCAAACCAGACAGCAGGCGATTCTCCATGTGCAGGCCTGAGCGCCGCGGTGAGCGTCTCACCCCGCCTGGCCCAGCCCGCCTGTCCTCTGCAAGGTGCTCCGACTCACGGTGGGTTTGGGACCCTGCACTGATCATCTGGAAGCTGGCTCACCGAGTCACACAGGTCTTTCAAATACTGACATGTATTTTTACAAAATGTTGCAAAAGTTAACATCTGTTTACATCACGAATCTCATCAGAAAACCCAAGTATCCAGGAACTGTAAAGCTCACAGTGGCAGACGCCAAGTTTCCAAAAATTCTAATTTTTTTTCAAATACAGATTTTTATCATTGGTAACAAATATCCTCAGTTGTCCTCCTTGAAGGGACAGGGTCAGTTCATTCGTTTTAAAAACATGTATTGATTTGGCTGTGCAGGGTCTTCGCTGGGGCACGTGAGAGTGGCGTGCGAAATCTGGGCCCCCTGCCTCGGAAGCCTAGTCTGAGTCCCCATTCATTGTGGAGAAAGCATCCAGCAAGCCGAAGTCTGAACGCCCTCAGCGCAGCCGCGTCCGACCGATGGGATGGTGGCCCGCGAGCTCGCTCTGAGCGGCGCCCACCCACGCTGCCAGGGGCTCCCTGGAGATACTCTCCGCAGCTCTGTCCCCGTTACCTGAGCCGGTGAAGCCCTCTGCGCCGAGCTGGCGTTCTGAGGCCACGAAGGCCCGCGGGGGCCGGGCCTGCCTGGATCTCTTGCTGTGCTAGGGGTCTGAAAGCCCGTGGGGCCAAGGCCTGCGGGTGGGAGCCCAGGGCCAAAGCCCTGAGGGGCAGGGGCCCTGCTCTTGACCTCCGCTTGCACGTCTGGGATGCAGGGGGGGATGTGGGTTCCCGGGGGAGCGGGGGGAAGGCAGGCTGCTCTGGCAGAGCCACCGTGGCCGTGAGCTGCTCCCACAGCTCAGCTTTGTGGCCAGTCGACAAGCAGTGGTGGCACGGGGGGGCTCCTCCCGCACGGCCTCCGGCACTGCACATGCCCCCAGCCGGAGAGCCTGCTGGACCCCCCGACCCCCCCAGCCCACGGAACAGGAGGAACATCAGCAGCCCCCCTCAGAATAGTTCAAGGGCATCAACGTGAACCCTTTCTGGGGTCACCCAAGTGTCAAGAATCTCCCTAGAAGCAGGCACACAGCGCGCAGAATGGTGGCCTTCAATGGCCTGCTTACAATTTTCATGTTGTGTAGTACTTGATACAAAAGAAATGGAAATGTGGGTAGCACACAGGTCAGCAAAGTGTTACAAGGACACCAGAGACACCACACCCAGTTCAAGAGCCACAAGGAAGTGAGCTGGGGCCTCCTGGGAGGGGCATGTCCACTCCCCACCTCTGCCCCAGAGGCAACACCTTTCACCTGCATTCACCATGCCGGTATCCTCTTAAAGATTTGATCCTCAGTGCAGTGTCGGAGAAGGCAGTGGCAGCCCACTCCAGTACTCTTGCCTGGAAAATCCCATGGATGGAGGAGCCTGGTGGGCTGCAGTCCATGGGGTCATGAAGAGTTGGTGATGGACAGGGAGGCCCGGCGTGCTGCAGTCCACGGGGTCACAACTGAGCGACTGAACTGATGTGCATGTTTGCATGCGTGTGTGACCGCACACGCATGTGCATGTGTCTGTGAGCTTCGTAAATGTCACCCATCTGCAGCCTGCTGCCCCTACCTTGTTCACTTGCTGTCGCAGGCCCAAGTCACACCCGTCACAGCGCTTGGCTGTGTTCACTTTCACTGCCACACAGCATTTCACCCTGTGAACACACCACCAGGCACGCACGTGCTCCTGTCTAAGTGCTCGGACACGGCAGGCCCGGGAACACCCTGGCCTGGCTCCTGGGGCGTGTGCTTGCAGTGGGGACGCACTGCGGTCAGAAGCCGGGATGGTAACACCCAGGGGACTCTCAGCAGCTCCTGGAGTTTTGGCTCGAAGGCTCTCGGGGCCAAGCTAGGGTGGAGACATGTAGGCCTCTCCAGACCTGACTCAAAAATGAGCAGCACAGGCATGGAGCCCAGTGGGTCATGCCGACCGCGAGGTGAGGGCCCCGGGCTCACGTTCGGCCTTCACGACTGAGGCTACATGCTTGTCCTGGGGTGGGGGAAGGCTGTCCACGGCGGGGTGCCGTGAGGACCACAGGTGCCAGCTTGGCGGAGGGGATCAAGTCAGCTTTCACTGGTACCACTACGGATCTGCTATAATACTTAACAGTGATGCCATGACAAAGTCGTTTCCACAGCACAGATGTGGGGACCCAGCAACTGCGGGAGTAGGCTGACTGTGGCGAGGCCGTCACCACTTCGCCCCAGAGTTGAGACGAGGCCCCATGGAACGGGGCGGCAGGGGGCCCCGAGGGCTCCTGGGGTGAATGAGCTGCTGGGGTGACACTTGGAAAGCTGGCTTTTCACCTCTGCTGGGCCCTGATCCTCTCCTTTGTTGGGCAGAAATTGTTTTACAATCTAAAAACAGCTCCCTCCAGGAATGCCTTCTGGGAGAGGGTTTGCCTGAAGCAGTTACCTGGGAGGCTGGGTCTGCGTGCAGGGCCACCAGTCACGTGGCTGGGCCTTCGCTGACCTGGTGGAGTCCCTCCCGCCGACAGCACCGCCCCGGGCGCTGGCCCACCTGCAGCACCCTCGGCAAGCCGGGGTCTCAGGGACTGGCCGCTGTGAGTTCTGGCCAGGATGAGGCTCTGCATGCTGACTGCTGTTTCTCCAGTAGTGAGGAGCGCTTCCAGGGGAGTCCTTCAGATAATCACCATCTTGATCTCGAATGTAAATATTGTCACCGTGGTTCAGAGAGAGATTGATGATTTGCCGACAGCTCCGTATATCCTTAGGAAGTAACGTACCAAAGAGCGTCTGGTCATCCTGTTTCCAGGAATGCCAGCACAGGGCCCACACCGGGGTGGACTGGTCACTCTGGGACTCAGAGAGCTTTTCTGAGTGACTTGCTCACTGAGAGGGAGACGCTGCATTTATCTCTTGAGGGGGAAACAAGTGTTAAGTGCAAATGCCAGGCGCCTCCCTGTGCTGTCTCCGCCCTCAGGAGCAACTGCGGGGCAGCGTCACAGGCTCTGCCCCAGAGAGGGGTCTGGCAGGCTTGCTGTAGCCTGGCCGCCAGGGCGAGCTCCCGCTACTGGGGCCTTCTCCCCCTGTCTCCCCGAGGCCGTGGGTGCGTATTCCTTCACCCTCTGGAGACTCAGGGCAACCCAGCCCACTCGCATGGTTCCCCTGGGCCACAGGTCACCGCCGTCCTGAGGGTCCTGGGCAGGGATGCAGGGCGCCTGGCCAGATTGCACCTGCTGCCCTGCCCCGAGGGAGCCCAGGACATGCTGCTGTCCAGCCTGGGGCCAAGGACAGCCTGTCCGCCTGCCACCATAGCCTCGAACGACCATGTCCCCTTGATGAAGCCGGGCCCGCGGTCCTGTTGGGAGACACGGTGTCAGTGTCAATACCGGGAGGACTGGCCAATTACACTTCACATCTGAATTTCTTACATTTTCAAAGTGTTTTACACTAATTAGTTAGTCCTGTTAGCTCTGAGGATTAGTAGCGACTCTAACACGACGCAGCGACACTGGCTTCGCTAATTATGTAAAACATGGACGCAGAGACGAGAAGGCTGGCATCGCCCGGCTTGGGCCGGCTCTGCCAGGCAGAGGGGCCTGCCCGCCCTGTGTTCTCATGGGCCCGGGAAGGAGGAGAGACCAGAAGGCCCCTGCAGTCTGTTTTGTCCTCTCTGGGGGTCTGCCCTCCCCAGACTCTCTCATGCCAGGAAGCCCGTCCACCCCCACGACAGCTCCCCGCATCGCGGGCGCTGCACCACCCTCAGCAGACAAAGGGGCGATTCGGGTCACAGTGCCCCCGGGAGGCGGCGGGGGAGCCCCCGAGGGTGCAGGCAGCACAGGCCTGGTGGCTGCTGTGTGCTGCTGCCCCGACTGGCGACCACGCGAAACCCACCAAGAATGGACCCCCGCCTCTCTGTCCTGGGCTGCGGCGGGGTGCCTGTCCTCCCCTGACCGCTTCTCTCTCGCGGGGGCCAAAGTCGCCCGTGCTCACCTCTGCTCCAACTCATCTGGCCGCCCCTTCCACTCAAAATGCCCTCGAGGTCCTGTCTGGCGCTAACAGCGCAGCTTGAGCTCTGCCTCTCCCAGGACGCCCCCCTTGGCTGTCTGGATCTCCCACACCGCCTTCTGACTTTGAGACACACACACCCTGGCTGGTTGGAGCATGCACACTGCTCCACGGCCTCACTGTCCTGCACGTGGAGAGGACACATGAGAAAGACGGTGGGGCTGTCTTACGAGCGAGTCCCTCACGAGACCAGACTACACCTGTCCTCCCACGGCACCTGTCAGGGTCCCGTCCTCATCAAGTAAACAGGTGTGCTTCTGTAAGTCCAAACATAGCCCATTTCCATCGCAAGCATACAGCACGCACACGCACACACACACACACACACAATCCAGTTACTCACAATTTCCTCCTCTGGAGACAAATATTGCTGCACTCTGCTCCGCAGCTGGTCTTAAAAAAACGATGTAATATAGACACATATGTATATGTTATCCACTTGTGTGTGGCTGTATGTAAGTATGTATCCTTAGAACAGCCATGAATACTACTTTTCTGATTATAAATACATACGTTCAACAACACTGGAAAACAACATCCACAGAGCAATTCACCCAACTATTTCTGCCAAAAAGTAGTAGCAATTAAGTCACTCAGTAGTGTCTGACTCTGTGACCCTATGCACTGTAGCCCACCAGGCTCCTCTGTCCACCAGATTCTCCAGGCGAGAATACTGGGGTGGGCTGCCATTGTCTTCTCCAGGGGATCTTCCCGAACCAGGGATCGAAACCGGATATCCCACATTGCAGGCAGATCCTTTACCATCTGAGCCACCAGGGAAGCCCAAGACTTCATGTAAACCCTCTGAGAGATTGTCTTCCAGTCTTACACCTTTATGCACAGCTAGGACGAATTTTTATACCACAACACTTAGGACACCTGACGCTTTATCACATCGCCCTCCCCACTCGGCAGCGAGTCAAGGCCCGCTTAGCCATGTGCCCACACACAGATCGCGTCGCCGTCTTTCACAGCAGGTCTGTCTTGCCGCTGTTCTGCTGTATCATGACTTCATCTACCCATGTCCTCAAGGGGACTTCCGCATCATCCCCACCGGCTGCCGTCATGCGCTGGTGTGACAAGTGTCCCTGTAACTGCGGCCTCGTGTGTGCGAGACACGCGCCCTCCAGAGTAAGCTTCTCAAAAGGGAAGCGTGTGGGGCGTTTTGTGTTGGCGTTACCCGACAGCCCTCCAGCAACATGCTCCTCCTGGCCCTGTGTGTGCACATCCTTTTCATGACTCTGGAGGCCAAGAATCACACGTTCTGTCCTTTTTAAACCCGGCTGACACTGAAGCGCCGTCTCACGTTTAACCTGCAGCCGTGCGATCCCTGACCGGGTGCAGGTCTCTCCCTGGGATGCCGACGGTGCGAGCACCCTCCCCCAGTCTGCCTGCTCCTCCTCAGGCCCACGTCACCCCATTCTTGGTGGCTTTGGGACACACTGGCACCGCTGGTAGGGAAGACGTACCTGGTGGCACCTGAGCAAAGATGCATCCTGGTGACCATGCTGGGCTCAGGATGCCATCGCTGACCCGTGGAGCTGACCTGGCTCTGGCGGTCGTTTCTGGGGCTGCGTGTGGCTCCCAAGCAGCACTGTGGCCATCGTCAGTCCTGCTGGAACGTTCTGAGCCACTTGCCCAGGGCAGCTAGCTTCTCAGTGGCCATAGCTTGGAGCAGCCACACCGACACGGGTCTGCCGTGACTCTGCACCCCCTCCTTGAGTTCACAGACACCACAGCTGCCGTTGTCAGCAACAGGCCCAGAAGAGAGGCAACACCGAGTGCTTCTGGCTTCAGGGCCGGGCCTGGCGACCAGTCAGAGCTGCTCACGGGCTTCGCGGACGCTAAGAGCGCGGACGGGGCTCTGATTCATTAAACAGGAAGACCCTGCAGGGGACGAGTCCTCGGATGAGGGTGCTGAGATCACCCCCCAGGGCTCCTGCAGGGGCAGGTGGGGACCCCGCCACCACCTCTGCCCCCGAGGACCCTCCCATGCCCAGACGCAGGTGAGGGGCTTCCCAGGATAACTCACTGCCGGCTGACCGCCTGAGGACGTCCGCACAGTCCTTATGTGGGCACAGAAGCTGTGTCAGTGTCCCTCTGCACCAAAGCACCACAGACCGGGGGCTTGAAGCCACAGAAATGTGTTTCTCGTAGCTCTGGAGGCCAGAAGTCCAGGAACTGGGGGCCGCCAGGGCCACACTCTCCAGAGGCTCTAGGAGAGGGTCCCTCCCGCCTCCTCCGGGCACCCTTGGCTCGTGGAGCCTCTGCCTCTGTCGTCACGGGGCCTCCTCCTCTGAGGGTGTCCTCCTCTTGTGCCTCTGAGACAGACGAAGACGTCAGATCCGGGGCCACACAGACAATCCAGATCTCCCCGTGGGATTCCTCATAGACGCACGTCTGCAAAGACCCTTTTCCCCAATAAGGTCAAACGCGCAGGTTCCAGGGGTCTGGTTGTGCACAGGTCCCTCTGGGGCCCCCTTCAACCCACAGCTGCCGCAGGACAACACGGCCCCTGCAATTGACAGACGGGGTCTCCGCGCAGCTCCTCACCACCAAGGAGGGGGTGTCTTTCCCTCCGCAGCACCGGGGCTGGCTCCAGGGCCTTCCGAGGAGAGGAAGCTCCAGCCCGGCACCGTCCTCCCAGCACAGAAGCCCATGGTGACAGCAGCCCGAGTCCAGAACTGGCACCAAGAGCACGGGCTGAGGGTCTGCGGACACCGTGCTGGGAGCGGAGGCTCTGAGAGGCCCTCGGAGGCCGGCGGAGATGAGGCGGCCCCTGCCAGCAGCACGTGGGCCCTCAGCGGCCTGGTGGGCTCAGGCCCAACACCCGATGAGCTCCCAGCCCTTCCTCGCAAAAATCTGTTCATCTACATCTGAGACCAATCTGCCTGAAACTACACAATACCTGTCACATTGCTTCCTGGCACAGCAGTCAGATGTTTGCATGGAAAAGTACCGACAGCTACATACCTCTTGGTGGTGTAATATTTAGACGTGTCATTCTGCATCTCAAAGAAAAGGCAGTTTTTAAACCAATGCAGGTTCTCAGGGTGGCACTCGGCCTGGAGATGGCACAGGAGGCCCTCCAGCAGGTGAGCAGAGCTGGGCGCCCAGGCTGACTGCACGATGCGCTGTCCGGAGGCTCTGGTTGCAGTCACGTGGCGGCCAGATGTGTGCGTGGGAGTCAGTGAGGGTGCACACTGCCACGGCTCCGTGGAGGGTGGCAGGGGCTGTGCCCCTCCCGGGACCCAGGCGGAGGCTGGGGGCTGTGCTCCAACCTTCTCTTCGTGAGGAGACGTCTGGGGACTGTCAGGCACACACACCACTGGGTTTTTCTCAGTGCCTCTAGATTTAAAATCGCTTTCTCCAGCTTTTGTGATGAGGTTATGTACGATTTACTCCAGCAAGGCTACAGATTTCTGAGTTGAACACTGCCTTACGTTTAAAGCTGCCACCGTCTCCCCAGCTCCCCGCCGAGCCCTACACGGCCGGGCTCACTCACAGGCACTCCCCGTCTCCGTCCAGGGGTGACGGAGTTGGGCCGCGGTCACTCCAGGAGGCAGACAGGTGCTAAGGGGCCCCCAGTTGCTCCTCATAAAGCAGCAGAGTAAAGACGAAGTCAGTGTCCCTCTGCTTTTAACCCCCGTTGTGTCACAGGAGTGCCGAGGAGCCAGAGATGGGCCCTTCACCTGCGGAGTCCTGACCGCTCTGTGCCGTGTCTGGACCGCCAGTTTCTGCCGATGCTCGGCCGGCCCCTGCCTCTCAGCTGTCACCACACGTGCCCCTGGAGGAGGCTCTGAGCCAGCAAGGGAGGCCTGGGACCTGTCCGGGGTGAGACATGGTAGGAGGAGGCCCCTGACCAGAACCCAGGACTGGTCAGCTGCAACTTTTAGAAACTGGGTGGGAAAGGCCATGGGGCTGGCGGATTTTTTAATTCCCTGCCACCCCAATCTCCTCCACACCGGGATCCAGAAGCCAGAGTCCTAACAGAACACTCCTGAACGGTGTCTCCATACAGAGAACAAGGTGTGGGCCGAAGTAGTACCACCTGCCACCTGCTCTGGGCGTGGAGGGCCCTCCACCCACTGCTGGAGAGACTGGGGCTGTGGGGGCTGGGCATGCCCACATGCCCCTCCTGGGCACTTTCTGTGTCACAGGGCACCCTTCCAGGCATAGCAATGAATGGGAAGAGGGCTGGAGGCAGCCAGGGGCAAGAGGAGACCCAGGAACTGCAGGGACCCAGCCGGGAGGAGGGCCAGTCCGCGTCCCACCAGGCAGCCCCCAGGCAGGGGTGGCCCAAGGGGACCTGGAGGATGCTTCTGGAGAGAGGCGAGGAGCTTCTGCGGGAGGCCCCAAGACACACGGGAAAGGCTGTGCCAGGGGTCCCCGGGTTCCTGCCAGGTCTCGGCAACAGCCACGGGCATGGGGCCCTGCTCATGCTCTGCAGGAGAGTATGTGCCTTCTTGGGAATCAGAACAGCGAGCAAGCGCAATGAGGGAAGTGCCTGAGAACACAGCAGTCTCAGACCAGGGCCGTAGGGGCATTGAGCTCCCCTCACCCATCTGGCATCAGGAGGGATTCTGCTCACGAGCAGGAGCAGGTGCAGTGTCATGTCTATTCCCTGGGAGGTTCTCCAAGTTTCCACAAAATTTAACTCTGTGTGTGTGTGTGTGGGGGGGGGGGGGCTGTTTCACTTCTCAAAGAAACATCCACAAAAACTGAACCAGAAAGTGAGCAAGTGTGTTCAGGGACGCAAGCCCCTGCCCTTGGGGTCCCCAGTCAGGAGGCAGAGGGTCGGGCACTGAGAAGGGGGCCAGTGTCCTGCTCTATCAGGTCTGTCATCCCGACTGGCCCTGGGTTGAGTCCCCAGCACTGGCTGGGCAGGGCTGGCCTCGCCTCCTCGGGAGGGGGTGCTGCGAGCCATCCTGGTCATATCTCAGCTTCGGGGAGCATCTGTGGCCACAGGCACAGGGACCCAACCTGCCGCTGGAGCCGGCAGCTCGGCCGTGTACCCGCCCCGCGTTTCCTGCCTGAAGTCTCACAGGTGCATCCACTTTGCCTTGTCGTCATGGCGATCAAACCACGCAAAAGCAATGCTTTTTGCACAGTATCACATGTTGCTTGGTGTTTGGACACTGATACTTTCTCCAGCTGGGTTTTTCTTCATTTAAGTCAACAAACCAGTCTGGGAAGCACACACTGCTTGTGTCTGGGAACCAAACAAGACTGACGTGTAATGGGGAGCCTTGAGAGAGACCGCGGCATGAGTGCCAGGGAGGGCCCAGGCTGAGAAACAAGCGAAGCAAGAGGTGAAGCTCCTGCCCACCCCCGCCCCACACGCTGTAGCCCCGGGCCCCCCGGCCCCCGGCCGGCCATCGAGACGCAGAAGCACATGCGCACACGCTGGGAAAGCCGGTCAGGGGGCTCCCTGGAGCAGCAGATTCCAGCCCGTCCTTCTGCGTGTGTCCCACCGCGTCAGAGTCCACGGCGACTGCCGGCAAGGTCCGTCCTGACCACAGTGCCAGTGGCCACCAGAGAGCCCGAGTGCCAGCCACATACACACCCTTCCCAGCGTGGCTGCTCCCAGCAAGCTGCCAAGTGGACGGTCGCTGCAGGTGCCAGCAGCACCGAGCCCGTGCTTTTAGGGTTAATCTTAACTGCTGTCTACATGGAATTTGTTCTTATGGCTATTCTGCAGAGGGGGGAAAAAACACGAATTAGAAACGCTGAGAGACTCGTTAAGGCCTCCCTTTCATCCACTGAGGCGCCGTCCACCGCCTGGTGTCTCGTCCTTGTCCTCGTCCGCGCCAGCCCGCCCAGCACGGGTCCCCCTGGAGCTGACCTGGGTGATGGAGGCCAGACGCTGTCCATCTGTCCACAACTGGAGCCACAGGGTCCGAGGACCCTGGGCGGCTGCCCTCAGTCACTTAAGGGCCGCGGGTCCTGCAGTTTCTCTAGGCTTCGGGTCTGGCTTTCAACTGCCACCCCATTTCCTTCAGACAGACAGACAGATGAGGCTGCTTGGCAGAGTTCCATTAAATCTCATTGTCTTTCAAACTGATAACAGGTAAAATTGATGTGAACTTCAACTCCCTAAACACAAACTTCAATCAAATGCCCATGAACAAGAAAGAAAAAGCCTGCACAGGCTGGGAGAGGCAACTCAGTTCAGTTGTCAGCCAGGACCCCTGCCAGGACAGCAGCGAGAAAACCCAATGCAGATGCGGCATGTGGAGGCCTAAGAGCGTCAGCTCAGAGCCCGCTGGGAAGGGCCAGCTTCCTGGGAGAGCATCAGCTCTGGCTGTTTCTGTGTGTCCCACGGTAAGATAACACGTTTATCATTTCTGAGTCCGCCTGTGCGCATCCTGAAATCTCAACAGCACAGAGGACTGGGGTGAGCTCGCAGGTGGAGCAGGTGCTGCTCACATGGCCGGGGCTGGGACATCCCTCTTGCTCCCGCAGCAGCCGGAGCTCCAGCCGGCACCGCTCCTGTGCCAGAGGGAGCCTGTGGGTGCCAAGGATGTGGGGACACATGGCCTGCCCACCCTGCTGGAGCTGCACCAGAAGGGCCCTGCAGAGAGGGGCTCCCCGCCCGATTCCCAGGCAGTGCCTAAACCCACAGGCTCCGCCGACCTTGCCATCACCCCCAAGAAGTCTCTAGCCACCTGCCTGCATGGCTTTCTCTTACCCTAAAGCTTTAAAGGAGGTTCATTCTGGAATAATACTGCTGTTTACAACAGGTTGCGAGATAAACAATGACATCAGTACAAACACACTCCCTTGACATGCTGAGCTGCTCCAGAGAGGCAGCGCTGGGTAAGGAGAGCTTTCAGGGCAGAGATGCGAGGCCTGGGTGGGGCCGGCAACCAGAGATTCTGCTGTAGGTGAGGATGCCTCTAGGCAGCAGTCACGCTGCACCAGGGAACTGCGGCTTCTTTCTGCTGGCTGAGGGGACACCCGTTGAAAAAGCTCAATTCAACTACCACCAAGGTGAGCCCACGCTCTTCCTCAGAAACACAGCTGCCCGCACTGGTTCCGCCCTCCTCACCGTGCCTTCCTGGCGCCCTCCCAGATCCAGCTCATCTTCTTTGGGCACCAGGAAGTCAGGCCTGCTGTCTCTCCATCCCTCTGCAGCTCAGGTGTGTGAGCGAGAAAGGGGCTACGTGATGCTCCTGACCCCGGGGACAGGCCAGCCCTCCGCAGCTCAGCCTCTTGAAGGTCAAGGGCAGCCAGTTCACAACAAATGCTTCTGCAAAAACAAATCTCTTTTCTGAACCCTCCACGACCCGGGTCTGCAGGAAGAGCGAGCGCGGTGTGCACGTGCCGCGTGGCTGCCCCGCAGGCCTGGGCGCTGGATGGAGGGACCCGCACGTGAGCGGGCCTGGGGCCGACGGCAAGGGCAGAGCCTGTCCTTGTCTCAGTGTCCCTTTCCGCTGGGAGGACATTCTTGTGTCTCCCTGTGCCTTTCCTGTCCTCTTCCTTTTCGCAACGTGCTGCTCCTCCAGCCATAGCGGCTCTGGGAGGCCCCCGTGGGGTCTGCCGGCCTTGGGCTAGTTAGAGGCCCACACTTGGGGCGGCTCTGCTGCTGGGGCCCAGGAGATGGAACTCCGTTCGTGTGGCACTAAGGGCGTGCGGGGCCCAGACAGGATGCCCTGGGGGTGGGGCCTGGCCCTGGCGGGCTGCGTGGTCTGGGACCCTCCCTTGATGCCTGCTGCTAGGGCACCTGGAGATCACAGTAGGAGGTCCCCTCCCTGAGGGGTCCCCACTCTCCAGGCCCAGGAGCAGCCCGAGAGCAGAGGGTGTGGGGCCTGGGACGCATCCTCAGGGTCTGACAGCACTGAGGAGAGGTCTGCCCATCTGCCAGCGACCGGGACAGATGGCACATACCCCAGGGACTGTCCCAGGGCCTTCAGTGGAGTTCTAGCGCATTCTGTCATCAAGTCCTTCCTTGAGCAGCAGGGGCTGGGCCTCCCCAGCGCAGCCCAGCACCCTTCAGCGGCGCCCTCTATCAGAAGCGCTGACAGCCCCACACCGAGGCCGCAGGGTTGGGAGCTGGGGCTGTCGCCCAGCAGGTGGTTCTATTCCGGTAGCGGGGTCCTGGGGTCTGCAAGACCCTGGAGCAGAGACTTCTCCTCAGAGAATTCAGAACACAACCACCCTCATAGCCTCCAGATGTGAAGGGCACCCGGGGCCCCACTCACCCTCCTGCCATGTCAGAAGGTGAGTCACTCACAGCTCTTGAGGCTCACCTAGGGAGCCATGAGCTTGGGTGGCTGGAGCAGGGAGACTCAGGGTCCGTCCACAGAAATCAGACATCCAGGCAGCTCCCTGTAAAGACTCTGTTTGGTTCGGCTCTAAAGAAGTCCCAAGGAGGACCAGATCAGAAGACAATAGGGAAACGGTTGTATTTTATTTTTGAGAGAAAAACCCAGAATTTGGCTGATGTAAGAAAACGATGTAATAAATTGTATATTGGTGAGAAAAGCCTAGTTAGTCTGTGTGAGGCACCTGCTCCTTGGTCAGTGCTGAGATAACACAAAAGTGCACCCAAACCACACACATCCAGGGCTAAGCCCTTACCCAGGTGTGGGGATACACACGCTATCGAGCTTTCCTGCTGCTGTCTACACTGTCGCAGGTGCCCCTGACAAAAACACAGCTTTCTATCGCACAGCCAAGCACCGTCTATTTCCTCCACCCATCATATGCTCCATTTTATTCATCCACATACATAGCCACAAGCCTCCCTGATGCTTTCTGGATTAGGCTGATGGTGAAGCTAAGCCGACACCATGGCACTCATGCGTTAGATGGTGTGCACAGCAGGCGCGGGACACACTCCCCACCCGCACTGTGACCGGAGTTGACCCACCTCGCAGGCGGCCGGACTTCCAGGCTCTAGGTCGCTGGTCAGGAAGGAGAGGTGGGCATCCCTCATCGCCCTGGGTTCCGAGAGAACTCAGGCCAGGAGTGGTGAGAGACCGGCTGCGTGAGACTGCACTCCTCAGGAGGGGCCACCTCAGGCACAAAGAGCTGTTTGTTTTCCCAAATTATTCTGGCAAGTGGCTATTTTCTATTCCGTTGACTCGACCCCAAATGCATTAGCCTTCTGGCAGCTGGGAAGATAAAGCTGGAGTCTCTGGGTAAGCATGTCTTTTCAGGGCTGCCCCGTTCCTTCAGTAGCATCATCCCAGCAGCTTTGGCAGCTGAGAGAAAAGCGCAGGCATGGAGCATGCTGCAGGCAGGCCAATTTGCTGAGGATAGACCTGCATGAGGGTCCGGGGCCGGCTGGCTCTGGGTACCGCCATGGTATCAAGGCAGCCAGTGGTTCCTGGCGGGCATCAGATGCCCCTTCATTGCAGGGCAGTCGTCCTCACGTTGGCCAGGCTCCCATTTTCTCACCTCTGACTCCAGAGAATTAGCAAGGGGACAATAACAGTGACAAAAGGGAACAAGCTGGACGCACGGGTCAGTCTCCGGGCTCACTTCGTGGTAAAACGTAAAGAAGCAGACACGTGACACCTCTGAGACTCTGGCTCCTTTAATGAGGCACACCCCCCCTCAGCACACCCCCCCCACCCCCCCTCAGCACACCCCACCCCCCCACCCCCCCTCAGCACACCCCACCCCCCACCCCCTCTCAGCACACCCCCCACCCCTTCTCAGCACACCCCAATCCCCACCCCCTCTTAGCACACCCCCCACCCCCTCTCAGCACACCCCACCCCCCACCCCCTCTTAGCACACCACAACCCCCCACCCCCTCTTAGCACACCCTCCCCACCCCCTCTTAGCACAACCCACCCCCCCACCCCCTCTTAGCACACCCCACCCCCCCCCACCCTCCCAGCACACACCCCACGCCCAGCAAGCTGCTCACGCACACTCAGTCTCGGCCAGCGGGCTGGGAGCTGGCAGTGCCACCCAGGGCCCCGCGCCAGGATTCGGCGGCACGGGAGCCCCCTCCACGGGCTGCTTTCCCCGCGGGACTGCCCTCGTGGGCCAGCAGCCACTCCTTCACGCCCACACCTCCAGAGTAGTTGCCCATGGCCCCGCTGCTGCAGACCACTCGATGGCACGGGATGAGGATGGGGATCTGCAAGAGAGCGAGGTGGCCACATCAGCCTGGGCCCACGGCCCGGCCGAGCGGCCCTGCCCAACCATGTGCAGGCGCCACATCAGCCTGGCTCTATGCCCCACCCAGCGCCCCGCCCAGCCACGTGCAGGCCCCATCTCAGCACGAGTCGCCCCTTGGCCTCTGAGTGTCCTGGGTGGGCTGGGGCAGGCCCAGCGGCCCAAGGGAAATGTGGGGCATCTTCTAGAGCAGGGGTCTCCAGGCCCCGGACCCACCCCGGTCTGTGGTCTGTGAGGAACCAGGTCCCACCACAGGTGGGGAGGGGCAGGTGCAACCGAAACCAACCCCCCATCTGATCCCGGGTCCATGGAAAAACTGTCTTTCACAAAACTGGTTCCTGGTGCCAAAAAGGCTGGTTCTAGAGAATCCCTTCATGCTAGGATTTGGGAGGAGAAAACAATTTCACTTGATAGGTGATTTAAAATGTATACGTACAAAAAAAAAATGTATACATACAGAAGTTAAGAAGACATTCCCAAGAAGACATCCCTGCAAAGTTCCCAAACATTTCCGAGAAGTAAGAGGAAAGTCAGGGAATGCCGTGCTCAGAGGCCACTCTAACCCCAAGGCTGGCGAACTGTGAATGCAGCCCATGCAGTCCACACCTGGTTTTGTAAATAAAGGTTTATTGGGACACAGCTATGCCCACTTGGTAAATACTATCTGTGGCTGCTTTTGCAAAACCTAAAACATTAATGTCCTGTCCTTTACAGGAATCGCTTGCCACCCCCTGCTTTACAGACACCAGTGGACTTGGGGGTGGGGTGGGGGCTGCTTCCCTCCTTAGCCTCTGAAACAGAAAGTTTGAGAAGCTCCAGTTCTCATCTGTTCCTATCTGAGAAGCGGTCACCAGACCCCCGAATCCCAGGCTGGATGGACCCTCTGTCCTGGGGCCATGCCCCCCATCCCTCCTGCCACAGGAGGTGGCATCTCCACCTCCCAAAAAAGCCCTAACAGGAAGACAAAACTGCCCCGTGCCTTTCACACCTGGCGACAAGTGCAGTGCTTAGATGCCTGCCTAAATCAGCAGGGTGACTTCACAATGAAAACAAACACAAACACGGAGAACCGCCCGACCGTCAAAAAGGCCGTACTGCTAGGATCCTGGGGGTGACAGCTGCCCAGGTGCTGAGCGTCCCTGAGACGCACCAGCAAACACGGGCCCAGCACCACCTCCAGACAGCCTCACCTGCAGCTCGCAGTGCTGCGGCACCAGCTCAGCCCAGGACAGTGCAGGCCCAGTTCCCAGGAGGCTGGACAGGCAGGGGGCCTGCACACCAGCTGTGAGGTTCCCGAGGACAGGGCCTCCCCCGGCGCCGGCACACCCTGGACAGGCCCGGAGCCGGCCGCATGCAGACCTGCGGGAGCCTGAGGCCCCACGGAGCGGACGGCAGGGCCCACAGGCGCTGCAGCCGCACAGGCGAGTCCCACCAGAAGGACCCTGCCCTCCTGGCCGGGGCTGCCTCAGCAGGAGGCCGGAGAGGCCCCTGGCAGCCGCACCAGGTCCGTTCCTGGAGGTGAGGGCTGCTGTCCACACGGGGCTCTGACTGCAGGTGGTGGGGGGTGCTCCTGGGCTGGTCTCGCCCCCTCCCCACCCTCAAGGGGAGGGCGACTCACTGAGCCACCGTCCTTGGAGGAAGGCAGGAACGTGTCCACCTAGCACCTGCAGAGTCTGCCAGGGGGACCGCCTGCCCCCTGGCACGGGGGTCCTGTCTGGAAGAGGGGCCATGGTGGGGAGCTGGGCCAGGCCTTCAGAGACCCCACGTGTGAGGGGCCTCCTCCCAAAAAAACCAGGCACCCCTGCTCCCCGGGAGGTCATCTCTGCCCTCACTGGAGGCCTTCCCTGCGGAGGGAGCAGGCTGTCACCTGCTGGCACCCGACACACACATCAGCCTGGGTGCCGCTCTGTGGGGTGGCCCCTGTCCCGGGAGGGTGGCTGGATCCCCGGCCCTGTCCTGTCCTGGCCATGCGCTGCTCAGTAAGGACACGGCAGGGAGAACATGCCTGACGCGCACGCTGTGACCCCACACCCTCTGCGGAGCCCAGGCCAGACGCCGCAACCTGAAGGCGCAGCCAGCCTCTCGCCCAGTCTGAGCTGCTTGGAGGCCCGCACTCTGCATGCTGCCCTGGGGGACTGCAGAGGCAGGGCCCGGAGGTGGCAGTCTGACCTCTTCCGTCTCACAGACCAGTCCTGCCTCGGATTTTGGGGAGTTTGGGTTGCCATGGTGACATGCTGTCTGTGGAGTTCTGACCCCGAGTGCTGAGGAGAGCGTGGGCTTCCTCTCCTGTGCAGTTTAACCAAGCGAGAAGTGGTCACACTGCTGGGCCTGCCCACAGCATACAACCAGGGGGGAACAGAAAACTTTAGGAACAGAGTGTTTGCTCTGATTGGGGGTTTTTATCAAATACAATAGTCACATTAATAATTGCTGGGAGGACATGATTAGATAATACACAATTCAAGTTTTTGACTGATAAGGAGGTAGATACTTAATTCAATTTAGTTTTATAAACATGTAGGCCCCAATTCAATTTTCCCCCAAGCAGCAGACTTCACACACAAGCTCTGCTTTTCTTCCCTCTTCCCCAACAAGCTACAAAACTGCAAGTGTGTAATGTGACCCTCTCTTTCTATGCACCATGCAGATAACAGACTGCTGGCCTGGAATAACAATTATAGAGATAACTATGGTCAGTCTTTGTCTTTGATGGAACTGGTGACTGACCAAACACACGCGATTCTCACCTCCAGAAGCGGCAACGCTGCTCCTGTTCATGCTAATTTCAGCGACAGGTTCCAGACTGTTAAAACAATGAAACCTGCTAAAATTCACTATGCCCCTAAGGACATTTCAAAGGATCCATACTCTCTATGCCCTCTCCTTTAAAGCCTGTGCTGCATGAAATGTAATTTTTATCAATAACCAAGTAGCTCATAATATCATAGCTGCATTGAAATCTTCATGCTGTGAAATCTAATTCATCCAATACATGAATCCATCACTTACACAGACCCTTTCTCAAATGCTATAAAACTTCCAAACCCATAGATTTGTCTCCAACAAAAATAACACGAAGGGGCCTTTCAATCAATAATGGAATCCCTCTGATTCTGGTGCTGGCTGAATATTTTCTCCAGCTTTGCCTTTGTTCTTGTGGGTAGCTGCCCACAAGGGAAAGAGCTTGTTTTCACTTGCGGCCTCATCAATACCTAAATCCTGGTGAACAAGTGACACCGAGAAGCTGTAATCAATAGCTCCCTGTGCGTTTTTTTCTTCTGGTCAAATGGTTCAGCCCCACTGACAGCCCTGACACTTAGAACATGATGCTAAATCTTTATCAACAGCCATCTGGGTGACTGGCAGGACAAGACTCGGGGGGTCATTAAGGCTCATGGCAAATCTGCGAATAAACGAACTCCTCAGGAATGCACTTGTTTAGGAAAAGGTGGGGAAACTCCCTGGCAAGTATTGATTGCCTCTGAACTGCATTTAGCAAATTCTGAGGATGAGTGGGACGGGGCTTTACGAGGCAGGGTATAAGCCCTCCTCAACCTGCCCCACCAGAAGACTGCCGCCAAGGGCTGGGCCTGGGACAGGGCCTTCCGGAGGGCTACCAAGTCATTACACCTGGGCTAGTAATCTGTTCATGGAAAATTCTGGAAAAACTAAGGGCCTGGGGTGGCTGAAACCCCCCAGCAGCAGACACTGCCCCTGAATCTGCGGGGGAGCAGCCCCCGCCTCGAGCACAGGCCGTCACGTGTCCTCGCTTACCGACGGACACCAAGGACGGGCGCACCGTGGGCGCCAGGGCTTTCTGCGACTTCTGCATCCACCTGTCCATCACGCTGCTCCTGAGCTCAGAGACGGCTTCACCACTGGGTACGTGTCCAGGCCGCGCTCCCTGCGCTGGAGCCCACATGTGTGGCTCTGCAGCTGGACTCTGCCGCCGGCACTGAGGAGGGACGCGTGAGCTGGGTCCAGTCCCTGACTAGGCCCCTCATCCCTTCAGGCCCCTGTCTCCTTAGGACCCCTCAGCCCGCTCTACAGACGATCTGAAGACCTCTGAGCACGGCTGCCTCTGCCGAGCTTGCCAAGCTGCACCCCACGCAGGCTGTCTCCTTCCGGGAGCACCCCAGCTCTTCTGAGCCACCCCTGGAGGCATCTATTGGGTCCTCTGCAACCTTCTCTTCAGGCTGGGGTTCCTGCGTGAGGCCAGGCAGCGCCTGGCAACAGAGGGATGCCCAGGGCAAGGCCAGCGGCTCACAGCCGCCGCACTGTCCTTGTCACGGGATGGCACCACCACGAGGGCCACGGTGCAGGAAGGATCCTCCCCGTGTCCACAGGCCACCTGGGCACGTGCCCACGGGGAAGTCAGGACAAGGACTGCAAGGACAGATGCGTCTCAGGCCCTGTGCAAGCCTGCTTTACAGATGTCAGGGGCTGAGGCCATAGTTGAGCAAGATAGTCACAGAGATTAACAGCAGGAGGAGGCAGTCCTGCTGCCTGCAGGAAAATAAAGGTTTCCGAGTGCTGCCACACATGCCGTCGCCAGCAGCCACGGCCTGGCCATTTCAGAGAGCGAGGACCTGTGGGTGTCACGAGGGGCGGGTGTGGGCTCCGCACCTGTGCATGTCAGTGAGCGGAGATGCACACGTCGAGGGGGCAGGCTGTGCTGGGACGCAAGGCCAGCCTCAGGGAGGGGAGCAGAAGGACCAAGCATCCCCAGGGCATGAACGGAGTGTGGACAGACGGGAGAATTTCTACACAGCTCGGTGACCCTGGGATGCAGGAAGCAGGCACCTCCAGAGCTCACCTGGAGGCCCTGAGTGGACATACAGCACGGGGCGAAGTCAAACTGTCCAACAGAGTGAGCTGGGAGAAGGCGGGGGCCTTCCAGATGGGAAGAGCCGCATCAGCGTCACTGGGAAACCTTAGCAGTTACCCCTGGAAACTGATGCAGGGTCATCCACGTGTGCCGTACAAACGAGGCCTGCAGGGTGTGGAGGTGGCACGTGTGAACGGCACACTAGGACGCTGTAATGGAAGTACAGGGGTGCAAACCCGAGCCCGACCCGCTCCCCCAGCCTCTGCCGCACGCTGCTCCTGACAGTCTGCGGTGTTTAACACGGACGCAGACGCTTCTCCAGGCAGATGTACACCATGCATGCACATCCGCAGGAGCCACCCCTGCACCAGCAATGGTGCGGTTCTGTGCGGAAGGCCAAGTGGCCATCCTCCCAAGACACTGGCCCTGCCCCGGGGGGCTGCCAGCCGAGGAGAGGGGGCTGCAGGCCGTGCTGGGCAAAGCCCACCTCTCCTCTGTGAGCATGGAGGGAGACCCTACAGGAAACACACAGCAAAGCCACAGCGATATTTTAAAAACTGGGTCGATCTGATGGAGTGACTCCCCACCCCACAATGAGACCATCTATTGGTTTTCCTGATTGGATGGCACTCTCCCACCATGTTACAGGATCCCTATGGCTTCAGGGAGAGACCCTCCCAGGGTGACGACACCCGGGTCTGACGGGCACCGCAGATCAATGACACTGGGGACGTTCCAGGGCCCTGTGCAATCGTGTGAGGGCTCCGAGGCCGAGCTGCCGTGTGGATGGGGTGCCCTTCCCACCCCCTGCAGGGTCCTCAGACGAGTGTGGCCTCAGCCAGACCCACACCACGGCCTTCCGAGACTGGACGGCCCTCTTCCAGGGGCCCCGACGTGAACACCTCCCCTCCTCCCCAGCAGCCCAGATCCCTCTGACACGCGCCTGAATCAAAGGACCTTGGACCCTGAGCTCAGCGCCCCGCTGACGGCGGCTGGGCTGACCCCCGCAGCCTCACACTCACAGGGTTGCTCCTCATGGCTCCTCCCACGGCCCGCGCTGCCCTGGGGTTGCCCGCCAGGGCTGCTAATTGCTGGTAAGAAACCGTTTCTCCGAATTTCACAAGCTTCAGCAGCTTCCATAACACCTGTCTGGTGAATGACTCTGAAAGGGAGAAAGCAAATGACGTTATTGGGACAAACAGCTCCAACAGCTAAGATACAAACAGCTGCCAGTCCTGAAAGAGAAAACGTAACAACGTACACAGAGGTGTTACTTAATTAAAACCCAGCTCTGCACGGGGTCCTGTCACCACGTCACCGATGAGGAGGATGCGCGGGAAGTGAGCCGAGGGCCGGCCGGCACCTCTGCAGGCCTCGCCAGTGGGCAGCACAGACAGCTCGCCTGCCCACCTCCCCGGAGCTCCAGGTGGGCCTGCAGCATGCTCTCCTGGGGCCCGGGCGGGTGTGGATGGGCACACGGTTCACTTCACAAGCACAGAAGGCCCTGCGTGCACACCAACTTTGGAAGCTTTTTACCGCTTGTTCAATTCCGACTCCAGCTGGGATGCAGAAGGAAAAGGAGGCTGTGGGCTGGACCATGGTGTGACGCTAGCTTAGCCGTCCACACCCAAGAGCGAGCAGGCTTAGGATGCCAGAAACCACGGTCCATGAGGCTGACGGTGACCTTGGCTCCAGGCATCCGTAAGGAGCAGAGCGGCAAAGATGAAACAGCCTTGCCTCCATTTTAACGAGCAGCCACATCGAGCCGCTGCAGGGGTGAAGAGGAGGACGCAGAACAGCCTCTCCCTCTGCTGCAGGCCGAGCGCGCTTCTGGGTGTGCAGGGCACTGCAGAGAAGCTGGGCACAGGCCGGGCCGTCTCAGTTGAGGCCTCCCATCTTTCCCCAGACGACGCGTGCCTGCAAGCATGGGACAGGGAGCTGCGCCCCCACGCACCTCCCCTAGGGCGAGGGCAGGAGCGCCCAACACAGCCACAAAAGGGAAGGATTCCACGGGCAGTTCCTGGGTCCGCAGCAGCACTGATTACGCTTCATGCCAAGCTGGCCAAGTGCGATTTGGTTCTTAAAGGAAACACACCCTTACATGCGTGTTAAATAATAAAAATCACTTCTTAACTGAAGGGAATGATAATCACTTCACCGGGAAAAAAATCTGTTTAGTCTTTATTATAACATTAAGCAAATTAAACATCAGCATAATCCAGGTGATACTAGAAAAGGGTCAGCAAAGAAATTGACTTTGTTGTTCATTAATTTACATGGATTAGTAGAGGGCAGAAAGATAGCAAATGTGCTCCAGTTTTTTATGATATAATTTCAAACTCTACACCATTTGTGGCAGGAGGGTGACTTTGGGGTTAATCAGACTGATTTGTCCTTTTAATTGCTTTCTATTCAAAGAAAATTCATTAGATAATGTTCTCTTCAAAATTCATGAATCAATTTAACTGAAGAAACCACATTAACAGCTTTGGGTTCATTAGCACATGCGGTTGTGTGACTAGCTGATTGCTGCGAGGGTTTCCTTAGGCAAACAGACTTTGTTTACTGTGATTTCTTTAGAAAGCGTTTTGAAATCAAACTGTTAATCATTATTATTGTCACCGCTGTTGTGCCTAACTTAAAAATAAAAGGAAGAAAAAAGAAAAGCAAGGCAGCTTGGTGGCAACTTGGAGAAAAAGAGGTTTCAGGGACAGCTGTCTTGAAAAAGAAACAATAAAAGCAGCCCAAGTCAATACTGCAAGACGCCAAGGCCAATCTCCAGCCGTCCTCTGAGAGCGCAGAGCTGCAGGCCCCGTCTTCTGTGCTCTGGCCTGGGGAGCAGCCGCTGCCCAGACTGTCCAGGAGAGCAGCCCGGAACCTACTGAACCGGCAGGGACAGCAAGGGGTGCGTGTGGAGGGACTGGGACAGAGCAGCTCCAGGGAGCCATGTCCGCTCCTCCACCCTCACTGGAGTGCAAGGCCCCGGGCTGCTCTGATGGGTTACTGCCAAGTCACAGAGCGCCTCTCCTTCCAAGGGCAGAAGCATCGTATAATAAAACAATTACAAGCCCATGTGTGAGCACAGAGTTTATCAAACATTTTCGGCTTCATTGTCAATTTTTCACGGGAAACCATTTCTCATCTTGTACATGCCCGGGAATATATTAGGACAAATAGCTCCAAAAATGCAGTATTTTGCAATCAAGCACATCTTTTTTTTTTTAACCTGGAACTCAATCCATCCTGTAGGGAGCAAATGCATTAATTAGTCTTAAGCAGCTCTCAGAGTCAATGCCCTTGCCCCGGACCTGTGCAAAAATCAGACCTAAGCCCCACTTCTCCAAAAAGGAGGGGCAACACTGGTGGGGGAGGACACTGTGAGCTGTTGAATATCATTCTGAAATGTAGTAAAAAATCTGCTCATAAAAATGAACATAATGTGGAAAACACATTCTCTTGAAGGTGTTCAGTTCAGTTGCTCAGTCATGTCCGACTCTGCGACCCCATGGATCGCAGCATGCCAGGCCTCCCTGTCCATCACCAACTCCTGGAGTCCACCCAAACCCATGTTCATTGAGTCAGTGATGCCATCCAACCATCTCATCCTCTGTCGTCCCCTTCTCCTCCTGCCCTCAATCTTTCCCAACATCAGGGTCTTTCAAATGAGTCAGTTCTTCACATGAGGTGGCCAAAATATTGTAGTTTCAGCTTCAACATCAGTCCGTCCAATGAACACCCAGGACTGATCTCCTTTAGGATGGACTGGTTGGATCTCCTTGCAGTCCAAGGGACTCAAGAGTCTTGGTGAGGTGACCACACAAATCTTTAGCGGTGGGACCGTCATTTCAGGTGGCCCTAAGGACTGATGCTGAAGCTGAAGCTCCAACACTTTGTCTACCCGATGCAAAGAACTGACTCACTGGAAAAGACCCTGGAGCTGGAAAAGTGTGAAGGCGGGAGGAGAAGGGGACGACAGAGGATGAGATGGCTGGATGGTATCACCTGCAATGGACATGAACTTGGGCAAACTCTGGGAGACGGTAAGGGACAGGGAAGCCTGGCATGCCATAGTCCGTGGGGTCGCAAAGAGTTGGACATGACCTGGTGACTGGCCAACAGCAGCAGCAAGGGGCAACCACTGAACCACCACCTTTCTCTCCTGTGAAGGTCCCCAAGGAGGGCAGGCTGGCCTCCACAGGCCACTCTGGGCGCTCCTCTCCCTCGCCCTCTCCAGCCTGTTCTGGGGCTCAGGTTGGGTCAAGGCTGGCTCTGCTGGAAGACTGTTTCTTAGCTCTCTTTTATCCGAAGGATCTGGTCATTTCCACTTCAGTCTGGGTGACTATTCAGACCCGCCCACTGTAACCACGGAAACCTGGTGAAAACTATTTTCTAGACCCTCCCTCTTCCTGGGCTGCTGGATGGGACACCATGGGCCGGGCTGCTGATGACACTGCATGCCTGTGGGATGCCCTGCCACAGCACTGAACCTGGTGTCCATGCCTGGTTACAGTCGCCTGACAGGCTTCCAACTTCCCAGGGGCTCTCCAGCCCAGGCCTGGCCTTCTTTGGCCTCTGGCACAGAGGGAGCCTGCAGTACCCTGGAGTGAGTGCCAGGTTCCGATTAGGTGAATCCAGGAGTTCTGACACCACGTGCTCTTCAAGAGTCAACTGGCTAACGTGACCTGATGCTGTCTCAGCATCAGAGCAGCCAGACGACCTTCCCAGGAAGGAACCCGAGAGGGAGACCACAGGAGCGACAGGGGATGGGGTGAGCACACGCTACTGAACGCCTCTATGAAGCCTGGGCACAGAGCACAGGGCAGCCACTTGAGGGCTGTGGAGAGGAAAGGCTGGGGAAGAGGAATTTGAAGACGCACTGCGATGATGTACCCGTTTGCCACTTTTACTTCAAAAATCCCTAGACTGACTGTGGGCTTCTCAGGTGGCACTAATGGTAAGGAACCCGCCCGCCAGTGCAGGAGACTTCAGAGATGCAGGTTCGATCCCTGGGTCAGGAAGATCCCCTGGAGAAGGAAACGGCAACGCACTCCAGTGTTCTTGCCTGGAGAATCCCACGGACAGAGAAGCCTGGTGGGCTACAGTCCAGGGGGTCAGTCAGACATGACTGAAGGGACTTTGCATGCACACAGGGCGGACTGCGGCCTGGACCCTGGAGGTGGCACCAGTGCAGACAGAGCCCAGGAGCCCCTGCTGCCTTGAGGAGGGGGAAGCCCCCCCAGGGCTACTATCGTGAACTCTTTGGCCCCCAGGCAATCCTGCGGTGTATGCAGGGGGTGGCAATGGTGGAGGCAGGCAGGTGCTGAGAGCTCTGAGGAGAAACGTCCTTTCTAAGGGGAAGAGCTGTGGGCCCAAAGGTGGCTGGGCCCCCTGCATTCTCTGTCTCTCTGCTCCTGCTGCCCGGCCCCAGAGGCCTGTGTGGTTGCAGGACGGTGCGGGAGAGGACCAGGGAGGCTGTGGAGGAGGAAAGGACTGGGAAAACCAGACCCGGAGCTGTGCGGGTGGATCCCACACGAAACCCAAGATTGAGAACAGAGGGAAGGCTGAGCCCCTGCTGCGGTCCAGGGGCGGCCCCGAGGAGGACCGCGGGGGATGCAGGGCGCGGACACTGAGAGCGCAGCCGCAGAAGCCTGGCCGGGGCTCACAGGCTGCATCCAGCCAGGTCAAGGGTCTCGTCAACACGAGTATCAGTGTCACCCACAGGATTCACAGGAGACTCAGGGTCTCGGAACATCTACTCAAAATGAGAGGGTTACAAGGTCCAGAACACTCAGCATATGAAGAGTCAGGAAATCCTCAGCCTTCCTGGGTAAAGAAAATCATCAACTGTAATGGCCAAGAACACGTGGAAGTTAGACTCACCTGACAATCCCTGCCTCGCCAAACTTTCTGAGGTATAATTAACAAAATTGTAAGATACCCAAAGTGTACAATGTGATGACTTGATAAACATCAACTGATGACAGCTTTACAGGATCTGTAATAAGAATGCTGTGAGAAGGGAAAACACCCTTGGAACAAATGAAAATAGAGTTTCCAAAAAACTTACGAAGAAAAATCAGAGAACATAGTACTGAAACATACAATATCCAAAAAGGAAGAACTGCACAGCATGGGCTTCCAGGCAGACTGGAGATGCCCGAGGCAGAGCCGACTGGTCTGAAGACAAGTCAGCAGAAATGGTCAACCTGAGAGGCAGGAAAGAATGCCAAAAGCAAACAACAATATCCAAAACAGCCTCGGGGACATGCTGGAAAAGCCAGAAGGCCTAACACGTGTGTTACTGGAGTTCCAGAAGGAAAGAAAGCAAAGTGTAGTGTAGAAGAAAAAATTCAAAGAAATAATAGCTAAAAATTGCCCAGATTTGGCAAAAGATATACAACCATAAATTTAAGAAGCTCAGCCATGTGCAAAAGGGACAATCCCAAAGAAATCCACACCCAAACCCATCAAGAGGAAGCTACTGAAATCTAAGGATGAAGATAGAAGTTGAAAACAAGGAAAAATGGCATATTGTTTGTGGGAAAACAATGTTTGAATGACTGTAGAATTCTTAGAGAAACTGCAGAGGTCAGAAGGAAGCAAAACGGCAGTTTTAAAAGTGCTGAGAGAAAAGAACTATCAACTCAGAATTCTATATCCCATCTTGAAAAAAATCTTTCAAGGGTGAAGTTAAAATAAAGACAGTTTTAGATCAAAAAAACCTAGAGATAATGCACTGCCAATAGATCTAAAAAGTTAAAGGAAGCTCTTCAAGTAAGAAGCAAAATAATACCACAGGGAAGCACGGAACATTAGGAATAAAAGCAGAACAAAAGAAATGGTAACTATTTGGCTAAATACCACAGATTATTCTTCTGTTGAGTTCCTCAAAATATGTTTAATGACTGAAAGCAAAACCATGACATCAACAGATAAGATTTTCAGTGTATGCAGGTGTAAACCATCAGCAAGAGTTGAAAGAGCTCCGTGGCGGTCAGGCTTCTATATTCCACGTTAAGGTGGTGAAACGCTGACTCCAGTTAGACTGTGACAGTGATATTATAATCCCTGAAGCAACCACCAGAAAAACTGTGAGAGATGATATAGTGAAAAACAGATCACAAACTTAAAAATGCTAAACTACTCCAAAGGAGGGAAAGAAACGAAAAATGAAAAACAGAGGGAAAAGACAGAAAACAGATAATATTATGTGATAATAAAATAATAAAATGTAAGAAATAAGATAGCAATAACATGAAATAAATGTCTGACATACCAACCCTAAGCGTTTATGTACCTTAACAACAGTGTTCAAATGCATGAAGCAAAAGCAGACAAAAATGAAATGATAATTAGCCAAATCCACAATTATACTTGAAGACTTCACTACTCCTCTCTTGTAACTGATAGAAATATCTGACAGAAATTCAAGGATGCGAAAAGAAAAAAACACCATCAACCAACTTGTTTTAACTTTATAGAACACTCAGTAACAGTAGAATATGCATTCTTTACAAATGCACATGGAACACTAATCAAGATATAGCGTATTCTGGGTTATGAAATATTAACAAATGTAAAACAATTGACATCAGACAAATGATTTTATCTGATCATAATGGAAAAAGGCAAAAGGAAAATCTCCAAACATTTGAAGAGTAAATAAGCCATTTCTAAATAATCTAGGAGCCACAGAAGAAGTCTTAAGGAAAAGAAAACTGAGCTGAATGAAACTGAAAATACAGCATATCACAGTCTATGGGACAGAGTTAAAGCAATATTTAGAGGGTTATTTATAGTATTAATGCATATTTTAGAAAAAAGGTCTCAAATTAATGATAATATAAAGCAGAAGAATAATGTGCTGAGTTATCAGTCATGTCCAACTCTTTGCAACCCCATGGTCCTGCCAGGCTCCTCTGTCCAGGGGAATCTCCAGGTGAGAACACCGGAGTGGGCTGCCATGCCCTCCTCCAGGGGATCTTCCTGACCCAGGGATCGAACTTGGATCTCCTGCATTGCAGGTGGATTCTTTACCATCTGAACCACCAGGGAAGCCTGTAACAATAAGCTTCCAATTTAAGAAACCAGAAAAAGAAAATAACATAAACCAAAAGAAGAAGAAGGAAAGGAATAATAAAGGTAACAACAGAAACCAGTGAAACTGAAAACAAAACATGGTAGAGTAAAATACATGAAGCCCAAACCAGGTTCTTTAAAAAATAAACTCATAAATCTTTACAAGACTTATTAAAAACCCTAACTATCAACATAAGAAATTGAAGAGGGGATGTTACTACTGACCTCACAGACATTAAATTGATAAAAACAATTCCTACCAAAAAAAAAAAAAATCTGTGTGCAATACTCAGTATCACAGATGCACTAGATCAATTTATCAAAACTGACAAATAACCAAAACTCAACAAAGATGGAACAGATAGATGGAAGAGTCCTGTAACTACTAAAGAGCTTGAATGCATAGTTTAAAATCTTCTGAAATCATAGGGCCAGATAACTTCACCAGAAAATTCTATCAAATATTTAAAAGAGTATATCAATTCAACATAATTTTCTAAGAATAATAGAGAAGGAAACAATTCCCAAGGCATTTTATGAGGCTATAATTATCCAAATATCAAAATCAAAAAGCATGCAGAAAGGCACAGATCAAGATCTCTCATGGACATATATGCAAAAATTCTCAACAAGGTACTTGCAAATCAAATTGAGAAATATATCAAAAACAAGACATTAAAATTTAGTGGAGTTTGTCCTAAGAATGGAAGGCTGATTCAATATTTGAAAAAATTAATCTATTATAAAGCTAAACTAATCAAGATAGGATGTATTGGTGAAAAAATACATAGATCAATGGAACAGAATTAGAGGAACAAAGGCAAGTCAATGGAAAAAGGATAATCTTTCCAAAAAATGGTGCTTGAACAACTGGACAGTCACATGCAAAATATGAATCTAGACAGACCATGTATCTTCTACAGAAACTGACTCAAAGTGTATCTTAGGCCTAAATCTAACAGGCAAAATTATGAAAACCTCCATGAAAGGAAAAAAAGTGGGTATGTTGAACTTTATCATAATTCTTTTTTGCTCTGTGAAAGATGCTGTTAAAATATCTTACAGAAAAGTCACAAGCTGAAAGAAAAATTTGCAAGACATGTATTTGATAAAGGACTTGTATACAAAATACACAAAGAATTCTTAGAAACTCAACAACAAGAAAATGACCCAATTATAAAGTGGCTAAGAGTTTAACTTGGGCCTTGCACAAGCCGTGCCGGGGAGTGAGTCTTCTGTCTTGGGAAGACCCCTGGAGGAGGGCATGGCAACCCACTCCAGGATTCTTGCCTGGAGAATCCCATGGACAGAGGAGCCTGGTGGGCTTAATATAGTTTATGGGGTTGCAAAGAGTCAGGCAAGACTGAGCAACTAAGCATAAGAGTTTAACAGACACCTCCTCACCAAAAAAGATGTACAGATGACAAATAAGCATCTGAAAGATGTTGAACATCATTTATCATTAGTGAGTTCTAGGTTAAAATAATGAGATACAATTAGATACTATTAGAATGGTTAAAAACCAACCATCCAAACAAAAAAACCTCAACAGTACTGACTGCTGGCGAGGATGAGGGATATTCAGTCACTGCTGATGAAAAGGCAAAGCAGAACAACTACTCTGGAAGAAAATTTGCTAATTCCTTACTTAAAAAGCTAAACAGAAGCTTACCACATGAAAGAGTGACTGCACTCCTAGGTATTTACACTCAACAGATTGGAAAACTTATGTCCACACAAAAACCTGCACATGAATGCTTAGAGCAGCTTTATTTACCTATTGCCGAAAGCTAGAAGCAATCAAGATGCCCTTTTATAGATAAACTATCAAACATCCATACAATGGAGTATTATGCAGTCATGTAAATACTGACCTATCAAGTCATAAAAAGACATGAAAGAATATTAAAGGTACACTAAGTGAAAAAAAAATTTTTGAAAAGTCTACATGCTCTATGACTCCAAATACATGACATTTTGGACATTTTGTAAAAGGAATAACAATAGAAACATACATGAAATGTATATAAATTAATAACAACAAAATATTTAAGAGAATGGAGGATCCCAGGAAAGAATGCAAGTGGTAATGAGAATCTAACCATATTACAATGTGTGAACAACTCCACTGAACTGTGTGGGGAAAAACAGTGACCTAAGTAACTTTGGAAACAAGTGGAGTCTGTAAGACTAAGGCAAAAGGAATTGCACTGTACACTGTACTCTGGTTTGACAAGGCCATTTCCCATGGAAGTACCAGATAAAAATCCCAATACTGTGATACAGTATACTGGGCTCCAATAACTAAGAAAATGGATGGCAGATGGGCGTCCGTTCCTCACTGATGGAGGAGCAGCGTACAGGTAAGCAAGGGGAGGCGGCGAGAATGATCCATGTAATAATGGATTAGAATTCTATGTAGATTTGAGTATGAACTAATGTTTAGAAGACGTGAGTTGGATCCTTGGGTGGGGAAGATCCCCTGGAGAAGGGAAAGGCTAGTCACTCCATTATTCTCACCTGGAGAATCCCATGGACTGCAGGCCAAGCCGTGGCAAAGAGTCAGACACGACTGAGTGACTTTCACTCTACGTCAGTACTGGTAGAGGTCAATGCCAACCTCAACAGTGTTAAATCATGATGGTAGTATGGACCCTTGACATGATTTCATGAAAACGGCACTTTACCTCTGTGGTTTTCCTCCTGTAACTCCATAGCTCCAGTCTATGATGAGAAAAGCATCATATAACTTTTAATATAATGACATTCTACAAAATTCCTGACAAATACTCTAGAAAATTGCAAAGGCCATCTTAGACAAGGAAAATCTCGAGAAAATGTCAAAGCTAAGAGAAATCTAAGGAGATATAATGACCAAATCTAATATGGTATCCTGAGTTGGTTCCTGAAATGAAGGACATTAGGTTAAACCTAAGGAAATCTGAATAAAATATGAACTTAAGTAAGATACTGACACTGGTTCATTGAATTAACAAGTGTATCAGTAATACAAGAGGTCAATTATAGGGCAAAACAGATGTGGGGACAAGTAGACTCTCTGTATTAACTCAATTATTATTATTGGTTTTTTTTTTTTTGGTAAATCTAAAACTGTTCTAAAAAATAAAGTCTACTTAAAATGAACTAATATGAGCCACCATATTAACAGACTAAAGAAGAAAAAGATATAATAATATTAATCATGGTAGGAAAAAAATTTAAGAAGTTTCAACATCCATTCATGATGAAAGCTCTCAGCCACCCTGGAATAACCCAATAAAGGTAATGACAAAAAACCTACAGTTAATATCATACTTAACTGTGAAAAGATGAATGCTTTTCCCCTCAAGATTGAGAAAGAAGCAAGGATGTCCACTCCTATTCAATATCACAGTGGAAGTTTTAGCCATTACAATAAGACAAGAAAATAAATATGTTTTGGGAGGAAATAAAACTGTCCCCATTTACAGGCAATGTGATTTATGGGAAAACACCTAAGAATCTATTAAAACAAACATGCCAACAACAAAACCAACTTTGAACTAATAGGCGAATATAGCAGAGTCACCAGGTACAAGGTCAACACACAAAAACCAATCACAGTTCTGTTATTGGTAATAGCGCCAACCAAACTGAAATACTTAGATTTAATCTAAGTGTATATAAGATCTTTATGCTAAAAACTACAAAATGCTGATATATTGATAATATTATAAAAGAAAACCTAAATCATTTGAGAGACATACCATGTTCATGGATAGGAAGTCTCAGTATTAAAAAGATTTCACTTCTCCAAACACTGATCCAATGATTTATTTCCATTCCAGTCAAAATTCCAGGGGTATTTTTTGAAAATATAGACAAGATGAGTCTAAAATATACATGGAAAACAAAGGAACTTGAACAGTCAAAACATTTTGAAAAAGGCAAAAAAAAAAAAAAAAAAAAGGCTGAGAAATCACACCAGCAGGTTTTAAGACATTCTATTATGCTGTTATAGATGAAGATAATGTGAAATTTATAAAGGGATAGAGACTTTCAAAGGAGACTAACATACAATGTCCAAATGGTTTATGACAAAGTTGCAAAAGCATGTCAATGGAAAAAGGATATTACTTTCAAAAAGTGGTGATGGAAAACTTGATATCTAGATGTAAAACACTGAACTCTGACCTAAATCTCATACCTTTTAAAAATTAATTTAAAATAAATCATTTATTTAAAAACTTTCATCAAAAGAAGAAAATTTTAGAGTAGAGGAGAAAACCTCTGTGACCCAAAGTTAGGCAAACAGTTTTCAGATGTTTCATCAAAACCACAATCCATAAATTAAAAAGTAAATTGGACTTCATCAAAATGAAAAAAAACCCCACAAAACTGGTCTGTAAAAGTCAGTGTTAAGAGATACAAGACAGGTTGGAGCCTGGGAGAAAATATTTGGAAATATATCCAATAAAGGACTTATATTCAGAATATATACAAACATATTTAAATTCAACAGTAAGAAAACAAACAACCTAATTTAAAAAGATGGGCAAAAGACCTGAATTGACAGTTCATCAAAGGAAGATACAGTTTGGTAAATAAGCACATGAAAAGATGTTCAACATAACTGTTAGAGAAATGCAAATTAAAATCATGATGAGATAGCATTCTACAGTTACTGGAATGGCTGTAATAAACACAGGAAGATAACACCTATACTGTGGAATACAACATTAAGACGAATAAACTACAGATACATAAAACAATTTGGATGAATCTCAGAGGTATTAAACTATTCACAGAAACCAGGCTCAAAGATAAATGCCGTCTGAGCCCAGTTCTATGACATTCTCAGTACCGTAAGCCACTGTGACAGAGCACAGAGCGGTGCCTGTGGCGTGTTGGGGAGACAGCTGTGACTACAAACGGGTGGCAGCAGGGTGTTTTTAGGGTGATGGAATGCGCATGTCCTGCTTGTGATGGTAGTTACAGAAATCTACACATGTATTAAAATCCATAGCACTGTAAACCACAAAATTCAGTTTTACTACATTTCTGAAAAGACAAGATGGAAGGAAACATATTTTCTAGACACCTTTCCTTTAACCAAAGAAGAGCTTTCTCCCTGAAGGTCAAGATATCTACTTAAACTGGATTCCAGGACACATTCTCTGCCAAGTCTTGCTCCTCTACAAATTCGCCCTCAACATTAATAATACAGTCATCACGGTGGGCCCTCCACTCAACACAGCTCAGAGCAAGGGCCTGCCTGAGGGGTCCGCACCTCAACAGAGAGCTCTGGGGCTGACCCGGTGAGGCGCCCAGTGAGCGTCTGCTGGAGGAATGGAGGAGTGGGCCCGGTCTCCCTGTGTCCGCCTGAGGGTGGTGGTGCTGGGGCAAACAGCAGCACCGTTTACCCTGAGGGCACCCTCAAGCTGCCAAGCCCGAGTCGGGCGACAGGGCAGCTGGCAGAGGCAGGGAGGGCCCCTGGCCGAGAGCGCGCAGCTGGACTCAGGCACGGCTGGGGGTGCGGCCCTGTCAGGGAGTGCGGTCTCGACACGCGCACTGAGAACAGGAGGGCAGAAGGGCACTGCGGCCCCACCGGCTCTCAGACACGCTCAGGGTGAAAGCTGCTGCTGGCCAGGGGCCCAGTGGCCTTCGCCCCGGCCTTCCTACAGGGAAGTGGTCAGCGCCCGGCACAGTGAGGGCAGGAGGGGCCTGGCACCACTCCCTGCAGGCACAGCACCAGCAGCCCAGCCAGGGGTCTCCGGAGGGGCCAGAGCAGGTCACCCTGCTGCTAACCGGGCTCGGCCAGGGCCGCGCATGCTGAGGGGCCTCTGCATCGATAAACACCAAGGAGCTCCCTGACACTGGCCTTCCAGAGCACCAGCCCCACCTCTATCAGCCACAGCTGCTTCTGACATCAGGACTGGATGACCTCTAAATATTCTCTTCTTTCCGTGTGCTCTAATACATGTGTATTTCATTTCAGATGAAATATAACATTGCTTAAGGGAAAATAACTGCATTTATTTCAGTTATTTCCAGTAGTCATGTATGGATGTGAGAGCTGGACTACAAAGAAAGCTGAGCGCCGAAGAATTAATGGTGTTGGAGAAGACTCTGCAAGGAGATCCAACCAGTCCATCCTAAAGGAGATCAGTCCTGGGTGTTCACTGGAAGGACTGATGCTGAAGCTGAAACTCCAATACTTTGGCCACCTCATGTGAAGAGCTGACTCATGTGGAAGACCCTGATGCTGGGAAAGATTGAAGGCAGGAGGAGAAGGGGACGACAGAGGATGAGATGGTTGGATGGCATCACTGATTCAATGGACACGGGTTTGGGTAAACTTCAGCAGTCGGTGATGGACAGGGAGGCCTGGTGTGCTGTGGTTCATGGGGTCACAAAGAGTCGGACACAACTGAGTGACTGGACTGAACTGAACTGATTCAGTTATGTCAGCTATGACCTCTACAACCCTATGAGTAGCAGAGGAAAAACAAAGAATAAAAAAGCTTATAGGTCACTCCAAAGATTCAGGAATCAACATGGTATTTTCATTTCAGCACATGCCTAACCAAGTCAGACCACATGAACTAAACATACCTACTTGAGAGTCTCAGCCTGGTGCACGGGGTGGGGGTGTGTGTGTGTCCTGACGGGGGATGACACACTCCCTGTGAGGCCTGTGACAATATGCTGTGGAACTGGGAGTGGGGTCTGCAGTGACACAGTGCCAAGGACACAGACATACCTCTGCCAACCTGTATCTCTGGGCTGGGCTGGTCAGGACAGTGAGACACTCCAGCTGGAAAACCCAAGGGATGTTCCCGGCTTGTGAAGAGGGCTGTCTCGTGGTGGCCGTGGGGGACAGAGCCCCAAGCCAGCCTTTCTTTCTAACATACGACAAAAACAGGCTGCAGAAAACTGGCATTGGATGGTGGGCACCAACAGAAGCAAGGAGATGGGGAGGGGATGCTGGAGCAGAGCTGATGAGGGCCTGGGTCTTGAAGAGTGGGTACCTATTTCCTGGAAGGAGTGGGGGTGTTTCAAATAGAAGTGACCCCCAAACGGGAAACTGGAGCAGGCAACTGATGTGGTCTCTTTGCCCTTCACTTACTTCTCCTGCAAGCGACCTGGGGCTCCCTTTTTCAGGTGAGGGAATGTGGCACCGGCCTCTCGGATCCTAGTGGGGACTCTGTGGTCCCAGGCACTGCTCAGAGCCCAGATCACAGGCGTGGAGGGAGATTTTGTCCTGTGGGTGAGCCTGGAGTAACTGTCCAGCTAAGGGCAGGCCTACAGAACCTGTGCGCAAAGGCAGTCACTGCCTGTGGTCCGTCGATACTCAAGGGCAAAGGAGCCTGGCTCACCTGGAGAGAGCATGGCACTGCTGCCGCACCAGCAACACAGAAAAAAATGGAAAAAAAAAAATCAGGAACACACAACACAAATTTTATGACTCCTTACAGAATGGGGGATTCCCAGGTTGCAACAGTGGTAAAGAACCTCTTGCCAATGTAGGAGACATAAAAGACACAGGTTCAGTCCCTGGGTGGGGAGATCCCTTGGAGGAGGGTACGGCAACCCACTCCAGTGCCCTTGCCTGGAGAATCCCATGGACAGAGGAGCCCGGCGGGCTACAGTCCACGGGGTCACAAAGAGTCGGACACGACTAAAGTGACTGAGCACGCGTGCAGAGACAACGGGCAACTTTCAGGAACAATAAACATTGTTTACTTTTAGAACAGTGGTCCTCACAGTCCAGTCTGGGGAGCTTCAGGCTCCCAGAGACTCAGTTAGGAGGACTGTGAGGTGAATACTATTTTCATAGTAACACTGAGGTGCTATTTACCTTTAAAATTTTCATTCTCCTGCAAGTACATAGAAGAGTTTCCCATAAGCTACATGATATGTGATAAACAGATTAAATGCAGGAGCAGCTATGAGAATCCACTTGTCTTCCATTAAGGCAAGAATTAAAGAGACTGGCAAAACTGCAAAAGAGTGCCACTCTTCTATGTGTTTTTGGTCTTGGAAAATAGAATTATTTTCACATGAATACATTATTTTTGATAATATGTAGTGAATTTATTATTATTACTTTAGAATAAATTAATGCATTAAAAAATTCTCAGGTTTAATTCTTAACATGGTAAATGTACATAAATAAAATGCTGGTAAGCCAAAGCTCTCTGGGGTCCTCAGGAGTTCCAAGGAGGACAGAGGGGTCCAGAGGACAGACGACCTCCATAAAGGGTTAGGGCGGCCCCTCCCTGTCCATGCCTGGCCAGGGAAGCAGGGCTCGGCTGGCCCGGAGCACACCAGAACACAGTCTCTGAGCTCATCTCGCAGGCGGATTGGACTGTATCAGCCCTCAGAAACAAGCCTTGGCCTCACCCGCTGCGGGGAGATGACGCTCTCACCTGGCAAGGCTGGTGCAGGTGAGGTGGGCTCAACAGCCTCACGGCTGCACCTGGGCATATTTGTATTCACCTTCCCAATAATTAGAGCTCCCGAAACTTATTTAACAAAAGAATTATGCCTAAGACTTAAAGCTCAAACTTAAGGAAGCCTACAGAGAAATGATTAAACTGTGAATGTCCTGGTATGAATGTGAATAATTATACATTAACACCCTTTACCATTCAAATAATTGTCATTCAGCTCAAACCTGGATAACTGACTTTTGAACAGGTGTTAGCAGTTTCTGAACACTATAGGAAATACAGAGAAAGGCTGTTTGAAAAAAAAAAAAAGAAAGAGGAGGGAGAGAAGGGGTTGACGTGTTCCTGAGGATGCCTATGAAAAAGGCATGGGCATCAAGCCTGAGCCTCTGGTCCTACTTCCCTTTGACGCCGCCACCCCCCCCCCCAACCCCCGCCGGCCCCGAGTGCCTCTCCCAGCATGCTGCCTTTCCCCACGCCCCATCTCAGGGCCTTTGTTTCTCCTGTTCCCCTTAGAAATACTCCGGACTTCCTCAGCTAGTCGCCTGAAACAGCCTGGCCCACGGGAGCCAGGGGCTCCCGGCGGACACAACTTTGTTATCAAAACAACAGGAAGGTGGGATGATCAGATTTAAAATGATATGACGTTTTCAATGTGGATGTCCCTTTGTGCACCCACAGTAGCAATAAGAGGGCTCGCCTTCTTTTTGCGGTTTCAGTCCAGCCACAGAAAAGGGACCAGTTGCTAGTGAATTTCAGATCCCCACCATTTCAGGCTACACGCCCCACCGGTCTGTAAAACCATGTCAGCGTAGGTACACTTTATCCCACCCCTCTCCAACCCAGCTCGAGAACACCTGTGCATTCTTTCAGAAGCTTTCGAAGCCTCCTGTTAGTCCTCCATAGCATCCAGCTGCATCAACAGATACCTACTGCTCCTGCAAGTCTAAAAGGGAGCTTCTTCCTGAACCGGGGCAGGGCCCCATCACCCTGGGCCTGGCATGAGAGGCTCCAGAAGTGTCATGTGACACCTAGGTCTCTGGGAACACCAGCAGATCTAAAGCAGGGGTGTGGGGCGGTGAGTCTGAAAGATCCCCACCCATGTGGCTTCTTGAGCTTGTCTAAAACAGCCCTGAGGCCTGTTAAATAATTTTAGCTAACTTTTGATGACCAACCCAACAGAAAGAAGCTAAGCTCTTAATTTCTTAATGAATTATTCTTTACCGTGGGACAGGGATTACGCCATGGAGAAGGCATATCATTACTGACAGAGCTGTCAGAAGGAGAGGCAAAAGGAAAACTGGCAAGCTTTAATTTCTCTGCTGAGAAATGAGGGGCTCTTTGGGGATTAATCTCAGTATCAACATTGAGCCTTTGCCGCAGGGCAGCTGAAGAATTCAAAAGAAGTTGTGACTGAATTCTGAGTGATGGAATCTAGCTCCAATTGTGCAGCTGACTTTGGTTGTTCACCTATTCAAATGAGGATGAGGCCGCGCAGGTGTGGGTGAAGGGGGCACTGTGTGCCCTCGACTGGCGGGCGGCAGGGAAGGTGGGAGGAGTGCCTCCCGGGGCACCCCTTCGTGAGCATGCAGGAAGTTCCCCTGGGGAACAGGGAGGCGGAGGGCGTCACCACTGCTGCCCAGCCAGGGGTCCTGGTCTCTCCCTCTCCTCTCGGGGACCAGGGCTGAGAGCCGAGAGGGGCTGCTGTGGGCAGGCGGCAAGCCATAAGGTCATAAGCTACGGTCCTCCAGCCGTTCATACTTCCCTGAAAGGTCGGTCCTCGCCCCTTTACAAAGGCCCAAGAACACGGTCCCCCTGTTCTGAGCAGGTGGGAGGTCAAGGAGGGATGAGCCCCCCACCGTCTCCCAACCACCCCTGGGCTTCCCTGCGAAGGCCGGGCCTCAGGTCCTCCCCACGGGAGCTCTCCACAGGGCTGCCCGAGTGTCTTCACGACACAACGGGTGGCTCCCTTAGAAGAGACCCCAGAGGGCCCTTCCCAGCCTCAGGAGCCACGCCATCACTCCTGCCCTATCCCGTGGGCCCCTTGGGGCCAGCCTGACTCAGCCAGGGCAGGAACGAGAGCACGGACACCAGAGGCAAGGGCCACCAGAGGACACAGTGCAGAGTCATCCCACGTCTCTGTTCCAGACAGGACCACGGAATTTCAGACTTCACAGGGAACCCTGGACGGACCAAAAGTCATGACTGCATATGACTTTGTTAACTGACTACAGTAACAAGATGGCATATCACAATTCTAAATCAGCCCCAACCCCCCCAATTCTCAAAGTGAGCATCAATTATCTCAGGTTGGGAAAGTGAACTCTAAACACAGAAACAAAATCTACAGTCATAGAAAGCACCTTACTACATATTCTCCCAAGTCCATGATCCCCTTAAACATGACTTTGCTCCCCTTCAAATTTAGCAACTGAATTCTGAGTCTTTTCATTCAGCTGAAACTCCACTACTATCTTGTGAGGCAGGGGTGAGATGAGGAGAGCTTTTTCACTTGCACCAGCAGAGACAAAATTAAAAACGTTCGATTTTGAATTTGCAACATCAGGTGTGCATCTTACCACTTAAAACTTTAAAAAGTGCTTGAGTCCCATACATTATCAGGGGCTCAAATTCTTCCAGAAGTTTCCGTGAAAAAAAACGCTGATAACTCAGACTCCATGGAGTGGTCGACAAATGATGGCCAACTTCAAACCAGGCCCTGTTCCACAGCAGCAGCCAGCAGGCAGAGTCCCCGGCACCTGGCTGTCCGCGGCCACAGAGCAAGACTGCCCTGCAGACAAAGGGCTCCCCGGGGCTGGAGAAGCGCTCTCTGAAAAGGCTGCCCACCCTGCTTAGCCAACACCACTCTCAGGAGAAGGCGGGGAGATGACACGGCGGCTCTCAGATCTAGGAACGCTGCTTGCTTGACACTTAGACTGTTGAGCCTCCAACATCAGTGGCAGACTGGGGAGATATTAATTGATTAAGTGAAGTCCTCTGTAATTAGATCACTTGCCTCAGTCATTCAACCCATGGCTGCTGACACAGAATATACGTGTAGCAAGTATTCTCTTTTACTCCAGGACTTTCCAGTTCATTTTCTTAATGATGTATTTTACTTTTGATAAAGTCTAGTTCATTGTTATTTTCTATCATGACTTTGTATTTGAGGATTGTGTGAATGCTTTTTCAGTAACATGAAGATATTTTCCATGTTTTCTTCTAAATAAAAGCTTTCAAGTTTCAGTTTTGTGTTACATAGATGATGCATCTCAAATTAATTTTCATGTACAGTGTGAACTAGGGGTCAAGGCAACTTTGTGTAAACGTGTGTGTGAGAGAGAGAGACAGAGAGGCCCAGTTGCTCAAGCGCGGTTTGTTGAAAGGATTCCCTCTCCTCATCCGTTTGGAGTCTTTCTCAAGGATGCAATGGCTGTGCAAGTGTGGATCGAGTATGCTCTGTTGCTCTAAGTATTGAGGCTTAGGCCAGTGTCACGGCGTACTGACTACAGATCCGTCTTTAAGTCTTGAAATCAGGTAACGTAAGTACCACAATTTGATTCTTTTTCAGGGCTGCTTTAGATATTCCAGCCTTTCTGCATTTTCATATAAATTTAGAATCAGCTGGGAACTTAAAAGACTCATGGAACTGAACACAGAGAACAGTTCACAGAGAACTAGCTTCCTGGCAGCACTGGCTTCTCCAGTGACCAAGGTCGATGCACTTACTTTGTGGTTGTTCAGTCACTAAGCTGTGTTCGACCCTTTGCAGCCCCATGGACCGTATTCCGCCAGGCTCCTCTGTTCTCCACTATCTCCTGGAGTTTGCTCGAATTTGCTCAAGTTCCTGTCCACTGAGTCAGTTTCCTTAGGTCCTCTTTAATTTCTCTCAATCCTGTGTTATATTGTCCAGTGGAGAGGTCTACATACTTTTTACTAAAGCTAATCTTAAATATACATTGGATACTACTTGAAAACTCAGTGTTTTAAATTTTATTCCTAATTTTATTATGTAAAAAATCAATTAATTCTTATATATTAAAACTATCCTCAACCTTGTTAGATGTACTTGTTAATTTTAATAGATATTCAAAATTCTATGAGCTATTCCATGTAAATGACTGCTGTTGTTTAGTTGATAAATTGTGTTTTTCGACCTCATGGACTGTAGCCCATGAGGCTCCTCTGTCCATCGAATTTAGGCAAGACAACTGAAGTGGATTGCCATTTCCTTCTCCAGGGTATCTTCCTGACCCAGGAACTGAACCCACATCTCCTGGACTGGCAGGCAGGTTCTTAACTACTGAGCCACCAAGGAAGCGCATATAAATGATTACATAAACTGAAAATAGACAGTGTACTTATTTCGAACACGTATGCCTTTGTTTTTCTTACATTTTTGCACAGAAAGCTGTCCTTTTAAATTATGTGTTTATTGTAGAAAATAGTGAGTCTGGTTTTTTAAACCCAGCCTGTTTGTCTATGCCTTTTTATTTGAACCTTAACACCATTTACATTTAAACTACCTTATCGCTATGTCTGGACTTGAATCTATCTAGTACCAACTTGCTATTGGTCCCAGCTGTTTTCTGTTCTCCTTTCCCTGTTTTTTCTGCCTTCTTTTAGATTACTTTAAAAATTAGCTATTTTACCTTCTATACTGACCTATGAATTACTCATTTTGGTTTTATTTTTTAGCAGCACTGTAGGATTTATAACATGCTTCTTTACTTTATCAAACCCTTCTTTCAATTAATACGATACTTGCTCACCATAATCTAAGAATTGATAGCAGAATATTTCCATTTCCACAGTCCAACCTTTTGTTACTTACTTCTATATTATAAAAGCCCAAATTTATTTATATTCTGAAGTTAATCATCTTTTAATGAAAATCAATAAACATGAACTTTTTTCCCCTTAACTCTCCCATGTATTTCCATTTCCAGTGCTGTCTACTCTCCTTGCAATCTTTCAGCCTCAGTTCCCAGTAGCCCCATGCCAATCTCATGGGGTTCCCCACACACAGAATGGCACTCCTCACCTACAGCAGCATTCTACAACCAACTCTTGCGTAAACTCTGTGAAGCTCTCCTTCTCCAGGGCTCTGCCTATACCTCTGGCCACCTGGACACATGTACTAAAGTACCTGTAGCAACATTAGTTTAAAAGGCAAAGAACGAGGAGAACCCCAATGCCTAGTGACAGAGGATAGGAAAAAATTACAGCATGCCCATAAGGTGAGATTTTCTATATTAGTCATAATTAGCAAAGTATCTCTATAGTATTTAAAATAGACGAGTTTCACAGAAATGCTGAATGAAAGAAGCAAATCACAGTATTATTTCATCCATGTAAAAAATGCAAACCATGGGGCTGGGCTGGGCTGGGGGAAGGCCGATGTGGCTGGGAGGACACACGAGACTGAGTGGTGTTGGCCACGCTCCATTTTCAACCTGGGGGTGCACAAATGCGTCTTCCCTCTTTTATTTATACCTTACAAATCCTTAATGAGTATTCTTTTGTCTGATGTCTATTTCATAAAAAAAAAAATGAAAATACCAATCTGTCAATAATGCACTTAACAATTATTCTTAATGAGACTCTTGAAACTGCTCCTTTCCTCATATGATAAAAAAATGATTCAAAAGGAATTTATTTACATAATTTTTGGCTTGGCCCCCCCCCCCCCCGAAATTTAACTGTTAAAACAAGAGAGGCAAGATGACAACATTTCCAAGCATCTGGATTCTGAGCTTGTGGAGCCCTGACCATGCGTTCTGAAGGAGCTGTTAGCACTCCCACCCCAGACCCTCCTCCCCATGGCCTGGGTAATATTTTTTCATAGCAATTACATCACTCCCCGATAGTCTAGGGATATATATGTGTCTATATATACTAGTATATAGTTATAAACACATACTCACATATTTCCTACTAGAATATAAGCTCATAAGGCCCAGAACTTACTTTGTTTCTAAGTTCGAAAAGCCAAAAAGAGGGCTTTGCTTACAGCTCAATAAATAATTGTTGAATGACTGATCAACTGAACTCCCTTCTCCATGGTCTGGCCTAGGGCTCTGCAACAGATAGGCATCTGTGTCCCCATTGACCAGTGGGGGATGGGCTGACAGGGAGGTCTGGAGTCCTCCCCTTGCAACTCATCTTCACTTTGAAGAGGGCTACAACTATCTAAGTCTGGGGAAGGCATTCAATAAATACACTGAACTGAATGACGTCTGATCCTGAAGCATGCAAGAAAGGAACCACCATTAAGAATCACTCGAGGGCTGTGTCCAGGCAGCGGGAAATGGTTGCCCTGATGCTTCCCACGCTTCCTTCCACATGCTCTTGGGAGGAAAGGGCTGCGCATGCTCGGTCCAGGGTGGTGGGCCAAGCAGCCGCCAGAGAACCTGGCACACGAGCTGGGGAGAGACCGCGGCGGGGCTGGGTGGGGGCGGCGTGGGCCTGGCTCTGCCCACAGGGCGGCGTGGCACCGGGCTGCGCTCATGCGACCTGCGCGCGGGGCTGCTCAGGAACAAGACGGGACCCTGGCTGCTGCTTCCGCCTGGAGCCAAGCTTTGCTCCTAACCAAGTGCTGGGTGCAGGCAGCCTCAGTCATCCCAGGGAGCAGCGCTTCTGGATTCAAAACGCACTACCGCACCTGGGTCAGAACCCAGAGCACCCCCAGCATGTTCAGCAGATGGAGCAGAAGAGGCTGGTCGTGGAGACCACGCTCACGCTGGAAAGGACCAGACGTCCGTGCCTGAGAACCAAGGCATCATTTCAGAGGCCCAACCAAGGGCAACTGCCCCGCCCTCAGGGTAGAGCGGGCTCAGCCTGGGCAGCCCAGGCCTGCAGGCTTGGGGGCTCTGCAGGGCGGTCAGAGGGTGGGGGATGCTCTTCCCAACTCTCCAGGGGTACCCCTCTGGCTCTCCCTGGCTCCAGGCCTGCAGACCACCATCCTGCACACAGACAACTCAGCTTCTATTAACACCACTGGGACCATGGATGAAATTTAAATGCACTAGCTCCAACCCAGATAAACCAGACCACTAATGAAACCTTAAACGCGAGTCCTGTATTCTAGAAAAGGAAACACATCAGGTAAAGAGCTGGGACCCCAGGCCAGGTATGAACACCAAGAGACACTGGGAGCTGTGTGCAGGTCCAAGACACAGGCTGTGACGAACATCAAAAGGTGTTAATGGTTTCAATATTTATCTGCTGCAGGGAAGCACTCTAAAAAGGAGACAGAAAAAAAAAAATTCTGCTAATGGCTGTGTCTTTGCCATTAAAATGAAAAGCTTAATGCATCTTATAATCAGAGGACAATTTGCAAATCATTAAGAGAAATGTAAAATTCCATTAAAATACAAATCAAGAGACTCTCCCTGGACTAATAATCTTTTTGATATTATTTTGCATTTCACTATTTCTGTTCCAATACCCAGGCCCCACAAATGATCGGTTCCTGAACATGCTCTTTACCACAGCCTACTTCTTTAACGAGAAACGGAGAGAAGGGTAATCTGCTATTCAGAGCAGGTACTAATGAAGAATTCCATATATTCTGAAATTTAATTAAAACCCCAAAGATTTCAAATTAGATGCAATTTGAAATGCCTGGGGCAGAAATACATGCACTTGCGTGGCGAGGGTACCACACTGAAAGTTGATACCGTAATTGGTCTTGATGTATTTTTGTGTTGCTGGGCTGAAGCACAGAACTCATAACCATATAAAAATTCTCTGTAGATTACCTGCTCATTGAAAATGCCATCACTCAGGTAGTTCTCTACTAAATTACCATGCTACTAAAATGCACAAAGTGATTCGGAGAGTAGAGTGGCACAGCTGGCCGACGCTGCCAATGAGTTATGCATGCGTCAACGCGGCCTTTTTTCTTAGTAAAATATGCTCAGTTGAATATTAAAATATAATTGGCATTCAACCTAAGTAGCTTAAACCATTTTGTTATCTTCTTTTAAACCGATTTGGCTCCTCCACAGTTATTTTCAAGGATGCGATTCACAAACTAATGATACCATCATATTCTGTGAGATTTGTGCTGTTTTACATTTGTCATAAATAGGTGCAGTTTCTACAGCCTGCTAGGGATGGTCTTTAATAGTAGCTGCTCTTGAACATCAAAGGCCCAATTCTTGAGGAAAAAAAGGGGGGGATATGCCATTTATGTTGGTTCTTGCATATTTTATTCTACAAAGAGGAAGAGATGCGGACGCACTGAGGAAAGCACACATCCTGGACGAGTGAGGAGCCCTGGGTCTCCCTCCCTCCCTGGGTTGGAGGACAGGCTCAAAGAGTGTGCCGCTGCTGACCTTGTGGCCCCGCCGAGGGCGGCCGTGTTTTTAGAAAGAGCAGACAGTGACCCTGCCCCTAAATCCAGGGTGGTCCTTCACACAATGTGCTTGTGCCATGGTGAACACATGGCGCAAGGAAGAGAGGAAGGAGGAGTTGCCGCAGGGACAGAGATTCTGTACAGAACGACGCTGGCTGAGGGCAGGGCTCGCAGGGGCGCTGCTTCCCAGCACGCCACCAACCCTGCCCTGGGTACTCTGAGGGCAGGAAACATCTGAATATAGCTCAGGGACAAGCAGAAGAGCTAAACACACTTCTTCTGCTTCATTCTTCAGTTTCGGAAGCACTTTGTCACATGGCCTTAAAACTTCACATGACGCCCTGGCAGCTGAGTCTCCAGAAGGTCTGTCCTGCCTGGAGAGTTCCACCCCTCAAGGTCGTGAAAGCCACATCTCAGAGAGAGACAGTTCTTATCCAGGAGATACCTCACTTTTCCATTCAGACACTGGAAACATGACCTTCAAAATGGGACCTGTATGCTCATAAATCCTATACCCTGAGTCATCTTGGTTGGCTGGATGGCATCACCAACTCGACAGACATGAATCTGAGCAAGCTCCGGCAGCTGGTGATGGACAGGGAGGCCCGGCCTGCTGCAGTCCATGGGGTCGCAAGGTGTGGGACACAACTGAGTGACTGAACTGAACCGAGTCATCTTGAACATCAGGGCTGCAAGTAAACCTGAGAGATAAGAGCATTTAAGTTAAGTAATAGTTTTTACGCTTTTGGATCCTACAAATATCTAGACGGCATTACTGCCATTAGTTTTATATCAATACTTGTACATTTAACGTCGGTAACTTACAGTCTAGTTTTATATAGTGTTTTACTAAAACATCATTTTCTCTATAAACCCAGGTAGTAGAAATGATTCTATTTATTATTGTGAGCATGATATCAAAATACGTTAATGTTGCCTGTAAATGTGACCAGACAACATCTTAAGACAACAAAATATTAAACATTCTTTTTGGAAGGACATATAAGGAAAAGTCGGTTTGTCACATTAAAATATAGACTTGTTAGACGATTCTTATTTTTTAAAGCTCATTTCAAATGAAAATTATTGAAGAAAGTGACAATGTAACTCATTTCCCCCAGCAGGAAGAAACTTGATCCTCCATTCCTTTTTTCGAGGTGAAACACACCCAAATCCAACACAGGACCTGGCAGGTAATGTCCTTCTAAACATGTGAATGTAATTAGGGTGACTCGTTTTTAATTGGAACCTTTACTGGTAGGATGTCTAATTATTATGCCAGAGATATGTCATACTTTAATGTTAATACGTTCTCATATAAGCAACACTTTTAATAATATCAATTTTAAGTACTATTTATTTGTAATAGAGACCTCATTGTATCCTACAAGATTTGAAAGTCGCTGACTTTCAAACCAACTTTCTAGTTGTCTTTGAGCTTGGTTAAATTATACTGTGTGACCCCGTGGCCTTGAGTGAAGGCATTCTCAAGTTCAATTTTTTTTGCCTGATTTATGGAAACCTCAGGGAATGTGGATCTGACCACCTCTCAGATTTAGGTGGAAACTTCCCCTGAGCTAGGCCTCCCAGGAGCCCCTGGTAATTACTGCTTAGTCAGAGGGCTCTCTGCACAGGGACCCCATATGCTTGTGCGGGGCTGAGCAGGCTGTGATGGTATCCGAGCCAGAACATCACAGGAGAGGGCGGGCGCTGCACCCGCTTTCTCCCCGAGGCGAGTGACCATGGACCCCTCACAGCAGTCACAGCGTCGGGTCAGCATCCAGAACCTGAAGATCCCCTCACCCCTTTCTCGGCCACGCCCATTGCTCCGAGAGCTCCACAAGAAGCTAAAGCTTCCGCTGTCTGCCTGCTTCAGAGGAAAGCACATTTCTGGCCAAAGTACCTGGACCCGTCCTGAAGGCTCTGGATGCCTCTGCTAGGGCGCTACCCCAGGGTATGCTGGCGAGGCTCCGGGGGCATCGTCTGGTTGTTGGTCCATACCCGCAAAAGGATGTTCTGACAGGCAGCCTGTCTGGCCTAGTCTTCCCCATCAAACGCGAAGGCTATGTGGCCCCCGCCTTGTCCCCTGGCTGTGAGCAAAGCCCTAAAATCAAGGAGATGCATGCAGCGCCTAGAACTTGCTGAAGCTGTGGATTCACTGCGGTCGCTCAGTCGTGTCTGACCCTCTGTGACTCTGTGGACTGCAGCTCGCCAGGCTTCACGATGCTGATTACCACAGCAAAAACCCTCAAGAAGGCACAGTTATGTCTCAAACAAACCATTATGAAGTTAGAAATATTAACCTTAGTACAGGGTGAAGCACATAGTAAAAGCACTTAGAGTTGGATCCATTTTAATACATTCTTTAAAAACAGTAATTCTCAAAATAGGGTATATTTAATTTGCCTCTTATGATTTTAATGTGGTTGGGGAGGGGGTGAGAAGTATAGATACTGCAGACATAGTACTGTTAACAGGCTTTCTAGAGCATTCTGATGCATACACTTCCAGGAAAAGGGCCTCAGGTACGAGAGTAACCTGGGGAACTTGCTCGCTTGAATCAATCCCAGTTGAAACTTTAAAAACTCTCTCCTAGCTCAAGATGTGGTTACACAGAACAAAGAGTAAACAAACACCGACGACAACTGCCAGGCGGTAAACTGCGTGAAAATAAGATGTAAAGAATAATAACCTGAGACACGATGAGAACCTCAGGCCCCCGCGACATGCACCAACACGCCAGAAGGGACTTACCAGTGGGGATGGACCGCTCCTGCTGGAAGGGCACTGGCTTCCCTGAGCCGGCCTGGCCAGCCTCACTTGGTCCAGGCTCAAACAACGCTCCTTCTGCCTGGGCTGGGAGCCCCCAGCCCAGGGAGACCGTTGACCTGGGACACAGAAGTCTTGGGATCTTCTGCTCCACTGAGGGGCTGGAAGTGATGCACTATTCCAACAAGGGTGGGGGCAAGGCAGGCAGGAGAGGATGGCCCGCCAGTGAGGGTGCTCCCTCCGGCCTGCAAGTCAGCTGCAGGCTCTCCTTGAAGGCCGGTCGGACGCCCCCCAGGAAATGTGGGGCTCTCCTCTGAGCAGGGAGGGGCCCCTGGGGTGGTTAAGGGCGCCCTGGAGTGTCACAGCGAACACGCTGGCGAGGAGGGCAGCCTGCTGCCCACCTCTGCACCCCAGGACCAGACGTCGAAGGCCGCAGACCCAGATTTCCAAGCCTGTTAGCCCTGAAGAGTGCTCAGCAGCCCGCGAGCTGGGAGAAGTACATTCTCAGCAGCTGTTTCCTTCCCACCGAGGTGCAAGTGTTAGCTTGTTCTAATCAACAGACGGGCCTTGGAAGGAGCCCCACCAGGCAACATCTCAGGAAGGTCAACGACAGTTATGAGCCCTCATTTAGAATATGGGAGAACACTGATGGCTACTAACCAGAACCTGTAAAGCATCTCCTGTTGTAGCTATTTTCTCTGTAAATCGGTACATCTTTTTTTTTTTTAAATTCAGGGAAAACATCAGCACAAGTGGCCCGAGAACACAAAGGTGTGTGCTGCCGTGGCTCTGCAAGGGGCCCGCAGAGAGCAGCCTCCCTGTTGCACCACAGGCCCTCTGGGGGCGCCCCGGGCTGGCCCCAGGGTTTGGGGAGTGACAGGGCGCCACAGCAGGCCCTGGGACCCCGAATGGAGGAGGCTCAGGGGGCCACATGCACGACACGGTGGGGAAAGCAGGCCCCGGGACCCCGAATGGAGGGGGCTCAGGGGGCCACATGCACGACACGGTGGGGAAAGCAGGCCCCGGGGGCCACACACAGGACACTGCGGGAAAAGCAGGCCCCGGGGACCACACGCAGGACACTGCGGGGAAAGCAGGCCCCGGGGACCACACACAGGACACTGCGGGAAAAGCAGGCCCCGGGGACCACACGCAGGACACTGCGGGGAAAGCAGGCCCCGGGACCCCGAATGGAGGGGGCTCAGGGGGCCACACGCAGGACACGGTGGGGAAAGCAGGCCCCGGGGACCACACACAGAACACTGCGGGGAAAGCAGGCCCCGGGGATCACACGCAGGACACTGTGGGGAAAGCAGGCCCCGGGACCCCGAATGGAGGGGGCTCAGGGGGCCACACGCAGGACACTGCAGGGAAACAGACTCATTCTCCCCCAAAAGGGCCTTTCCCCTGACGGACGGGCAGGGTTGTTAAAGACCATTCTGAAACAGGGTTCACAAGACACATAGAAGTACAAGAATCCTTTTAGAGGCTCGGCAGCAGAAGTTGCGAAGAAACTTCCCTCTAGCCAGCAGGTGTGAAAAATGCAGATTTTACTACTGTCATGCAACTGGATTTCATGGCACAAGCTAATAGCTGTGACAAAGGAATTATTAAAGTGTTAAATATTTCATTTAAAAAGGAACATTGCAGACACTTTAAAAAGAAAACTCAGAACTCATCTGGTGGAAACCGGCCTCTATGAGACGTAACAGGGAGGAAGCCTAAAGGCCCCCGTGTTCCCTGGGAGCAGCCTCCTATGGCATCCATCCAGAGCCCCGCAGGCCCCGCCCCAGCAAGGGGACTCAGGACGCCCGGGGAGGCCACCCCTAGCCCGGCAAGAAAAGCACACGGTGCTGTCAGGGCGGTGGGCCTGCCCCCATCTGCCCAGCCACGCCTGCCCGGAGGGCCTCTAGGGCAGAGGGAAGACAGTGCTGCACACGTCCCGAGCCTGACAGCAGGTCTTTGCTTTTCCTAGCCTGCTCTTCTCGAACGCTCTGTGGGACCCTGCTTTTGGCACAGTGCTTCTTTAGTCATTCCAGCTGCTTCTGCCACTGATCACTAAGGCTGCAGGTATTAAGAGGGATACTATACCAAGAAGCGAACATTGTTATGAGTCAATATTAACAAGTGAGGGAGTATTCACAGAAACTAAGTTAAAATGGTATTTTATTACAAAAGAAACAGTAAGATTTATTTCAGGAATAATGGCTTCATTAAAAAGCTGTTTCTTGGAGAAACATGAATTCAAAATAAACAAACCTGACCTCTGTAAGAGGTTTACAGGGAGGACCCAACCGCCCTAAAAATGCCTTGCTGAGTTATAAGGCAGCGAGCTCATTAGCAAAACACAAAAACAAATCCCTTTCAGAAAACTCAGAAAACAAAACGTTCATTTCAGTTTTTGAAGTTATGTTACTAAAACCACAATCCCACGAGGACTCAGCACACTTCTCACTCACACTCGCCTCACATTTTCGCTTCTTCATCAGCGCCGTTAACCTCACCGACCTGCCTCCCTTTCTGAGAGAAATCCCACCTGCGTGGCCCACGGGCAAGGCAGCCACCTAGGCCTCCTCCAGACTTCTGGTTAGGAGGACGGCCTAACAGTTCCTGGGTAGAAATACCCAGATAATCAACTTGTTACTAATCAGACTTCAGAAATGCTCCAAGGTAAGAAGATGACAGTGTGGGTCACAATAAACTGTGGAAAATTCTGAAAGAGATGCGAATACCAGACCACCTGACCCGCCTCTTGAGAAACCTATGTGCAGGTCAGGAAGCAACAGTTAGAACTGGACACGGAACAACAGACTGGTTCCAAATAGGAAAAGGAGTACGTCAAGGCTGTATATTGTCACCCTGCTTGTTTAACTTATATGCGGAGTACATCATGAGAAATGCTGGGCTGGAAGAGGCACAAGATGGAATCAAGACTGTCGGGAGAAGTATCAATAACCTCAGATATGCAGATGACACCACCCTTATGGCAGAAAGTGAAGAGGAACTAAAAAGCCTCTTGATGAAAGTGAAAGAGGAGAGTGAAAAAGTTGGCTTAAAGCTCAACATTCAGAAAACTAACATCATGGCATCTGGTCCCATCAGTTCATGGGAAATAAGATGGGGAAACAGTGGAAACAGTGGCAGACTTATTTTTTTGGGCTCCAAAATCACTGCAGATGGTGATTGCAGCCATGAAATTAAAAGACGCTTACTCCTTGGAAAGAAAGTTATGACCAACCTAGACAGCATATTAAAAAGCAGAGACATTACTTTGTCAACAAAGGTCCATCTGGTCAAGGCTATGGTTTTTCCAGTAGTCATGTATGGATGTGAGAGTTGGACGGTGAAGAAAGCTGAGTGCTGAAAAATTGATGCTTTTGAACTGTGGTGTTGGAGAAGACTCTTTCGAGTCCCTTGGACTGCAAGGAGATCCAACCAGTTCATCCTAAAGGAGATCAGTGCTGGGTGTTCATTGGAAGGACTGATGCTGAAGCTGAAACTCCAATACTTTGGCCACCTCATGCAAAGAGTTGACTCATTGGAAAAGACCCTGATGCTGGGAGGGACTGGGGACAGGAGGAGAAGGGGACGACAGAGGATGAGATGGCTGGATGGCATCACCGACTCGATGGACATGAATTTAAGTAAACTCTGGGAGCTGGTGATGGACAGGGAGGCCTGGTGTGCTGCTATTCATGGGGTCGCAGAGAGTCGGGCATGACTGAGCGACTGAATTGAAGAAGATGAATGACAGGAAATTTCCAATATTTGATGTTTAGCCCACTAAAATGGTAATTCTAATAGGCTGTTTTGTGACTAGCCTTACCAAAAAAAAAAAAAAAAACCCAGATGGTGAGCATCAGCCTCATTTAAGGCGAGGAGCCTGAGAGGTGAGGTAGTGGTCCTGCCTGAGCAGGGGGCCCCGGGCAGAAGCACAGCCAGCGCAGGGCCCCCAGCCTCGCAGGCCGGGCTGTGCGGGTTACCCAGGGAGGCACGGGACTCCAGCAGGAGCTCCATCATCGCTGCGCTTCTAACCAAGCTGAGACAGGCAGGTCTGGTCTACATGTCTACCTCTCAGAGGAATGGGATGAAAGGTGACGCCTAAAGGATGCTAAATGTGCTCACAACCTCAGAGGCATGGAAAACAGAGTTTGTCAAGGAAGCGTTCATCCCAGATAAACACGCCCTCTCCTCCCTGGCTGCAGAGGCTGCTCGTCCTGGTGGGCCCGCAGCCGTCAGGGCCTCTGGGGTGCTGGGCGCCCTCCCAGCGTGGGCCGACCCCTCACCCCAGTTCACTGGCTCCAGGATGGAGAGGAGGAGAGCAAAGCCAACTTGCCCTGAGCAGCGAGGGTGTCAGCACCCCTGGGGTTAGTGCCAATTAACTCCGTGTTAGCAATCACAGTACAACCACCCACCACCTCCCTTCTTAAACTGTAAAAATCCCCACACCTGGTCCTCGCCTGGGAGAAGTGATTGAGCTAAATTAGAAAAACCTGGCTGGCACAGGCTGCGGTGTGGGAAATCCTGGCCTGGGAGCCAGCACTGTCAGCAGGCGGCCGGGTCTCAGGGACCCTCCTGCCCCCACCCCAAAACCCAGCTGGAGGGGACCTGGTCCCGGTCACGAGTGTCCCCCACCCAGCACTGCAGAGCTAGTCCAACAGGGGGTGGGCTACTGGGTGACTGCAGTCTTCCTCCTTCCCCAGTGCCTGCTTCCAGCTTGCCCTGGTTGCCCAGACCGACCATGACTATGACCCGCAGGAGAAGAGATGGCCACGCTCAGGCCTGGAGCTGGGAAGCGGGGTGGCAGGGTGCGTGTGGCCAGTTTCTGCTCTCTTCGAGCACTGAGGACAGGACTTCAGGGTTTTATAAGCTCACTCCCCGCTGACACCCTCATTATATTATACAGATACTTCCTGCCCTGGTTTCATCATGTCTCTGCTCTGAAACATCCTAAGCCTTAAACTTGAGCTCACTTATTTGACACACGCGAGGAGCAGGAAAGCGGTTTGGCCAACCCGCTTCTGCTCCTGGTGGCAGAGCAGTGAATGGCAGTAGTGGACAGAAGAGTTTGGAGTTCCAAGATTCCCAAGCCTCTACTTTAAAGACAAACCCACATTTGAGTTCCTCAAACTGCACAGCAGGACCCCCACTCTGCACCCAGTGTGTGGGAGGTGCACACGAGGAGTGTCAGGCACACCCTCGACCAGGCCCAGCGATGTGCAGGGCTGGTTCCGGTTCCGAGCAGGTGGTGAGTGCCAGGCAGTGGCGGCCAAGCTCAGCTGCAGCACCACCTCAGCCCAAGGGGGCCCCACTCTTGGATGATGGAGGGTCTCTGGACATGAGCGTGGAGTGCGGCAAAGGCTCACCCAGCTCTCAATGCGGTCTTGTCCTGGAGACGCCCTTCTAGACGTTCCCATTGGAGACAACCCCCCCAGAGATGCTCCCACTGGAGACAGCCCCATGTGACGCCCAGGGGCTGGTGCATTCTTGCTCAGCTTCAGTTCACTGTGGGCAAAGACCTCCAGGGTCCGACCTGGTCAGTCCCCTGACCTTGCTGGTCAACTCGGGTATTAGCTCAACTTGCCCGAGCTTCTCTACCTGCTATCCCTGAAAGCCCGGCTCCACCTTCAATAGTGCTGAAAACTATGGCTGCAGTTAGAATACCACGAAACTCATTTAGCAAATTCCACTTTGAGGGAATTCACCTCATGTAAAATCTCACAGTAACTTTTTTCTTAAGTGTATACGTATGTATACATCTACACACATGTATCTCTATGTAACTGTTGCTGTTCTTCAGTCGCTAACTCTGTGACCCCATGGACTATAGCCAGGCTTCTCTGTCCTCCACCATCTCCTGGAGCTCGCTCAAATTCTTTTCACTTGAGTTGCTGATATAAGATTCACTTATATTAAAACAACTGTGAAAAAAATCACTATGCAAAATAAACCTCCGCTATGTGTATAGAATGATATTAGTTGCCATAATTAAGCTCCAAACAAAAGCTTAAGGAGAACTTGTCTGGGAAATTGTTTTTATGTTATCAGAGACTATCAGAGTCCCACTATCACGCTGCACATAGACAGTAAGTTCTCGATTCATCCCTCAAGAATACAACATTTAACTGTGGTGAGTTTGAGATGTTGGCCTGAAAACTTATTCAAGAGGACACGCAGCCACCGCCCACTTCAGGGTGTTAGCAGCCGAGTTCGTGGAGCGGCCAGTCGTCCACACGCGAGTCTCAGTGCTGCTGGCAGGCAGACAGTTTAAGTTAACAGTAAGCTTATTGAAAAATCCACTGCCATTCCGATGTGTTCCTTTAAAACTCTGAGCCAGTGCGAGGCAGGCATCGATGTGCACGGATCATTTTTATTGCCTTTGCCAAGAATTATGGGACCTTGTGCCAAAACTAACAGGAGCACTTGGAGCGGGTGCAGAGTGGGCGCTGCCGTCCGTGCTGTGTGGCACACGCCGCCTCTGTTCATTGCGGGGAAACAGCCCGAGCTGGAAGGGGGCTGACAGCGATCAGGTCAGGCTCCCTGAGCCAGACGCCGCGGCGGCCGTGGTACTGACCTTTCTGGAAGATGGGATGGTGCAGCACGGGCACGGGGAGCCCCTCGAGGACCGAGGGCTCGCGGAAATAGGCATCCAGCCAGGCCGCACACTGCAGCAGGGGCTCCGGCACTGCCCCGGGGCCGCCGAGCTGCTGAGCGGGAGTGGTGGCCTCCGCCGGCCTGCGAGAGAGAGAACAGGAGAGACTCAAGCTCCAGGCCCTGCTCCACCTGCTGCCCCTCAAAGGGCAGAGAGGTGACTGCGGAAGGAGGGGGCGGGGTCACTGCACCCGTGCCTCCACCTCCGCTTGGAGGGACACAGGTTCTGGAAGGACGTCCTGGGACCGGGGCTCGTCTGCGGGGCTGTCTGCAGTCCTGCCGCAGGGCGGGGGTGTGAGAACAAGGGTGACGGGCTGACGCAGCTCCAGTGGGCATGAGCCCGCCCCTCCCGAGACCACCACCTCCACTTCCGCTGCAGTCACCGAGCATGTTCTCCAGAAGTACCGTCAGAGTCGTCAAACCCACATCCTCGCCCCGCCCACCACATTTCCACCGCACACCCCATGGCTCCACGTGCTCTCTGGCTCTCGGGGCTTCGGGGGGACCCCGGCCTGAGTCTGTGCCGCGCCTCATGCTCCAGGGCGTCTGGGCGGTGTGCCAGTCACTCTGCGAGGCTGGTTTAGTTACAGGACTACGACTTTCCTGCCTGAGACTTCTTTTTTCCAAACCTTCTCGTTTGTTCCCTGTGGTCACTGTCCCTCCTTCCTCTCACCTCCGTAGGTTTAAGCCAATACACCTCAGACTCGCTTCAGATGGCCTGTCTCTTCTCCTCATGGGCTCAGCCTTGTCTGGGTGATCCCGTGGCTCCTCTCATGGAGCTGACTTCTCCCCTTCAGCAGAGGCTGACCTTCAAGGGACATGCTCTGCTGGGCTGAGAAAACGTCCCTTGGGAGAGGGTCACTTCTGCCGCTTCCGAGCCCCAGACCTTTATGAGGAATCCAGCTTTTCTGAGCTTCGGAGGACGGCACACCTCACCCAGCTGATTTCAGACGTCGTTCCTTCCTGACCCCTGGCCCTGGACAGAAGGCAGCTTCCCCGCACCTCCCCGCCCGTGGGCTGAGTGTCTGGCTTCCGCCGGGGAGGGGAAACGTGCACGAGGGGCAGGAAGCTCCTCTGAGCCCACAGCCTCTATGGAGTAAGCAGGGAGCCGACTCTAGGGAAGAAAGTGGAGAAAGGCCATGGGCTCTGCCACCCTGCTCATGGGGCCAGCAGGGAGGAGATGGGGTGTGCTGAGCTCGCTCAGACAAGGCACAGCACACGCAACCTGTTAAGCATGCACGTCAACATGAGTGCACAAGTGGGCAGTGGTCCACGCGTGACCCTGCTCACACCTGGCTAAGTGGCAGAGTCACCACCCCTGACCCACGTGGGAAGCAGGAGAGGGCCCGACAGCCCTGGCCAGCACCTCCTGCAGAGGCGGGTGGGGTGAGGTGCTGGTGGGTGAGGACAGTAAACATGAGTGCTTGGGTGGTCTCCGGGACTTGAGGGGTCTTCCTGACCATTACACCCTGCAAACGGGGCTCCCTGAAGTGGGGGGCACACTGCCCAGGAGACAGATGGCTTAAGTTGAGAGTCAGGGGCTCTGCACCCATCTTGGGGAGTCACAACCCTTACTCAGATGCCTGGTTCGCTCGGGGGCATCTGACAAAGGCTACGGAGCTGTGGGCATCCCGGGGCACTGCCCAGGTTGGGGGCCACTTCCCCTGAGTTGCTAAGGGAATTGAAATGTGAGCTGAGTTTCCTAGCATTTCCCACTCTTAAAAGGATATTTGAAGAATTTTTATAGTAGTAAAATTCATCTTAAATTGATTTTTTATGCTTGTGCTAAAGATCTCAACCTCTGATTTACTCTGCAGTTCTCCTTTTTAACTCTTTCTCTATTGGCATTAGATAACTATTCATGGGTGAAATGTAATTAAACAGCTTTGATTCTGAAGCAAGGATTTATGATACTACATTTAAAATGAATGGCATTAAACACACACATAAAATCAGATTTTTAAAGCCATGACACAAATTTCCATTTCTACAATAAAATGAAATTTATTCTCCGCCCTGCCCTCTCCTCCAACCTCGCTCTGCTCGTCCCTGAAAGAGCTGTGGTGTGACAGGATCACAGCATCGCTAACAGCTGCTCTTATTATGGAGGAGTTTCTCTAGGCTTCCTACCGACGAACCTGAAACCCCAATCATTACGGGCTCCGTGGCCCACGCTCATTTAAATCTCACATCCACCATCTCCCTGGGAGCTGGGAGCCCAGCAGCTCACCTACCACTAAATGCACAGACCTGTGGCCACTGCCTCTGGGAAGCACCACTGTGTGGGAGCCCGGCCCCCAGGAGGGCTGCTGGAAGGCCAGCGCCAAGGATGGAAGCGAGACAAAGCTGTCCCGCCGCTTTCGAGTCCTTCCACAGCCGCCCAGGACATCATCAGGAAGAGCAATCCTGAGGTCAGTATCAGGACTTGTTTTCACTTGGCACAAGAGGGCTGGTGGTGGCTGGAAAATGAATTTGGCTTTGTTAAGCTTTTTAACATAACAATAGAAAGCATAGGAACCTTTGTACAGCAAACATAAAGTCACATATGTTTTGGTGTAAGGGTTTCTTCAAGAAATATGCAATGCTGCCAACCCCATAAAAAGGACAACAGAGTGCCGCCTTGAGGGTACGCTGCCGGAACCTGGGTGTGTTGGAAACCCCTGTGGGAAGCTCTCCTGGAGCCGTGAGTCCCAACAGCCTGACCCATTCCCATGGGCCTGGAGAAAGAACGTTTTGGTGTTGAATTGCATTTCAGACTTGTTTGGACATGAACCTGTCCATTATTCCAAATCAGACACAGCAAAGCAGGTGACATGCTCCAGAACAAATGTCTGAAGTGTTTTCAATAAAGCAGGCAGGGACTCTCCCCAAGACTTATCCAGAGAACCCACGAATTCACAGCATTGATACGCGAGCATGGGGGGCACTGGGAAGGCTGCTGGTCCCCCCACGTGAGGCCTCCAGGCCCTGGCCCTGGGAGGACAGGAGAAGAGTGACGGCCTGGCCCCCAGGGGGCAGAGCAGGGGGAGCAGCCGGGCCCAGGAGCCCTTGGGGCAGGGGAGGTGCCGTGTGCCAGGCTGGCTAAAGCCACCAGGAAGTGCTGCTCAGGGTCTCCCCACTGTGGGGACGACTGCGTGCGGCAGGCCGCCCAGCAAACAAGAGGGCCGCCCCCAGCTCTGCCTTCTCCCGTCTGCCCACAGAACAGCTGTGCTCGACACACCCACCTGGTGGGCAGGAGCTTTGGGTGTGCAGATTCTGGGGTGCCTCAAGGCTTCCCTTTCAAGGAAAAGAAGAGGGTGGCAGAAGATGAGATGTTTACATGGCATCACTGACTCAATGGACATGAATTTAAGCAAACTCTGGGAGATAGTGAAGGACAGAGGAGCCTGGTGGGCTATACAGTCCATGGGGTTGCAGAGAGTCGGACACAAATTAATCACCGAGTTCAAGTCAACAACAAGGCTTCAACGACTGGCAGCAAAGAATCACTAAATCCTGCCATCTGAATGAATTCTACTCCCCATAGACATCACCATGTCATGTACTTGGGCTTGTACCCGTTCCAACATGAGCAAGCAGGCCGGAAGTCCCGTGTCCCCCCTCTGGTCAGCCCCGTGCATCCTGCCCGTGGGTGACCATGCCGCTGCCGTGCCCCCGGCCTCCCTGGGACCTGGTGCCTCTTCCCCGTCTCTCGCTTCACAGGGTGGAACTGAGCCTTCCGGTTTGGGGAACGTTAACTGGTGACGGCGAGGATCACCTGAGAGAAGGGCTCCAGAGACTCGTGTTCCTGAGGTCACCTGGAGTCTGGGGCGGTGACGGGGAGGTGTCCTTCAGCAAGGCTGTGAGATCAGCCTGCAAGGACGCACACGGACACTCGAGTCTGATCAGACGTGAGGACACGCACACAGCGGCTGAGCGCCCCTCAGGATGAGGAGCCTCACCTTCTCTGGCCCCCAGGACTCCAGGATAGAGCGCCAGACCTCACAGGCTCAGGTAGGGACACATGCCCAGCTAACACTTAAAACTGCAATCGAGGTGACTTTATAAACATCATGTGGAGATGAGAAATGCACAATTACATCCAAGTTAGCAGATCTCTGGCAGAGTCGCTTGTGTTTGTGTCTGACAGATTTGTCCTGCATTTAATTATACCTTCTTGTAAAGCTCAGATGCTTTTCTTCCAGTGGTAGCACTGAAGACAAATAAATTATGCTACCTGTTTTCAATAAAGATGCTTTAAATTTTTCTAAATGAGAAGCTGAACAAAGCCTTTAAACTCTTTATTCCAACCAAATTTACTGGTCTGATTCCATTCAAGCATTTACTGAGGACCCGCTAAGTACAGGGCTTACTGGCAAGAGTGTCGGCTTGGGGACTGCCACCCACCTGGGAAGGCAGGGAAGCTGAAGGCACAGCGCGGAGGTGCTCATGGCCGCCCTGATGGCTGTGCTGGAGGAGCCCGTCCTGCCCAGCCGGGGCCTCCGTGTGTCACCCAATGAACAAGCCGGGAAAGCGATGGCTCCGTGACACTGCCAGGCGGCCATCAGCTGTCTGGGCAAGAACCCCACATGGGTGTGACGGGATCTGTGCATTTACTTGAACACTCCAGAGTTGTATTAGGACACAGAGTAGAAAAAGGAGAAACACTTGCTACAGCGTGAGAAACACAGGTCTCAGACAAACGACTGAGTCAGCGGAGGCCAAGAGGAGGTGTGCCGGGCGGGGCAGGGGGTCCCCCTACGGACACCACCGGAGCCTCCCTGCTGCTCATCAGGCGATGCTCAGGAGGAGTCACGTGTCATCTTGCCTCTTTCTCACACAATCCTAAGAGCAACATGTACTCAACTATGAAAAACAGGGAAAAGATTAACAAACATGCATGAAATATCGGAAACAGGCCTAAGTTTATATATATATAAACAGTATATATAACTCGCAGATTTTAATTCTATGAGACCAGAGCGCCTACCACTTGTAACACATGACTTTATGGACTGACTTTCATACGTTTGATTGTAGTACCTATCTCAATGACGCTTATATGCAGAAGGAAGAGATTTCGTATCAGACCAGAGTCAGCGCTGAAGGCGGCCCAGGCCGAGTTTCCAGAAACGGCGACAGGAGGGCGAACCTGAGTTCTGACCATCAGCTCAGTGAGCCTGTGCTGAGTTTTACTGTGTGGTTCATGAAGAGAGGGAAGAATTCCTTCATGCTTTCTGCCCCACGGTCACACCCCCTGAAACGAACCTTACATTCATGATCCCATCACAGGCCACCGATGGCTCATGGTCAAATCAACGCGAGGAGGAGGAAGAGGCTCTCTCAAGTCTAACTGGGCCCCTTTCACTCGCTTTCTGGGTGGCCACAGGTATGTTTATAATAGGCATCCTAAGCCCCCAAAATTTGGGGCTCAAATTAATGTCAGAACCTAAGCAAGCATTCCTCTGTAGCAATTTGCTATAGTATTTTAAAACACCGACCAACAATACAGAGAAAATTTTATGTAAATTTTCAACTCCTCCCTATATAATGTACATAAGGACTGTATTTTTAAAAATAATAATTGCTTAAAATATATCAACAGTAATACATATTTTAAGAGACAATTTAAACAGTATACTTGGCAGATAAGAATGCCTTAAAAAGTCTATCTACTTTCTCTCCTAAATGTTCAAGTTGTTAAAAGGAAAACTGTATTTTATCAACACTTTAACATATCATTAAAAATCTCTACTATTTGACAGATGAAGATAAAAACACCCCAAAACTATAGATGAATTATCAGGTCCCTAATGATTCCAAAACAATTACAGGATGCAGAGCAATCTAGTTAAATTTTATTCAAAAGCTTACTACGCTTGTGTTTTCTTTTATTTTTCTATCAAGAAGCCCATGAGGTTTAAGCACAATTCATTATGTATGAGACCCCACTTGCGGTGCTTGACTGTTGATTAATAGCAAAGTTTGCTGTATGTACATTTGCAACATTAGATGCATACAATATGCTAACTTATTCTTTCACTGAAACTAATTATTTACAAAAATGACTACTTGAGACTACAATTTATTAAATGCATGCATCCAGTCTCAATTTGGCCCCCAAAGACAGCCTGGAATGAAGATCTTTTACTTGATGTGACAACTTCTAGAAACACTATTATTAATATTGTAAATGTGACAAATAAAGAGTTCAAATAGCCTTATGTCTATGTTGTACGTGCTTTCGCCACTGAAGCAGTGAACAAAGCCGCTTTCTAAGGTTTCACACACACAGGAGAGGTACATTCCTTTTCCCTGCTTAATTCAGCTTCTTACAAGTAAGATGCATATATGTTAGCAATGAAAGAGTTTTAAAAAGAGATAATAGCTGACATAAAAAATACTATAAAAGTCCTGATCAAATTGCTGCTTAAGTATATTTATTACAGTTCTATCAAGAATTTAGTTCATTTGTTGAAAAATATCTGTAAAAACATAAAGTTTTTAAAGTCATTCCATCAGTCTCATCAAATTCTTGGTACTCCCTCCAGAGTACTTTATCCCAAAGGATCTTTGGGGTTAGGTACCTTTGCATTATTCAACAATTCTGCTCCCTCCTCCCAGAAAAGAACACAGGAGAAAGCAGTCCATTAACAAAAATTGCAAACATCTCATCTTTGGATACAGATGTCAAGTGGGACATCTGGTCAATAGAGAGCAACTTGCAGGCCAACTCTACAAGGCACACGGCCACCTGCCCCGAGTGTCCGACAGTCTGGTCTCTCTCTGCTGGGCCAACCCCCCAGAGCTGCTCCTCTGATGCTCTCGAAGACCCTGCGTGGCCTTGCTCTGCTGTGCCGAGGGTGTGTGACACTGCCGGCCTAGAGGAGATGGATGGGGCACACTCTTTCCTCCACATGCCAAGACAAGAATATCAGCGTCTGTGCCCCAAAGACAAGATGACAAGGCAGGAGGGTGTCACACGCGGCCAACTGCTCCCTGACATTAAAGTTCTGCATGGACACCTGAGGAAAAAGAATATATATCCTTCTGGCCTGGACAGAGGATTTTAGGGACAGAGACGAACAGAAATGTCAGGCAGAGGGCCTCTATAGCAAACAAGAGTTAAGATGAAAAGTAAGTAGCATGAGAATGAAAAATCTCAGGGCATGTAGTCAAGATGGGTAGGTGAGGACTGGTTTTCTATCATGCAGTTCAATGTCCTGACTCTCAGTAACACAGCCAAGGTCAGATACAATTAAGGCAACTGACTGTGCAAGTCTCAGGTGAGAGATGTTCTCAGCATCACACCTTCTTCAAACACCATGGCACTGTGGACAGGATGCATCCACTGAGGCGGGATCAACTATATGGAAATAACTCAAGGGAAACTCTTGTATACAGTTTCACAGCTGCTATTTACCGAGTGCCTAACATGTGCCATGCATAGAATTAGAAATAGTCCTGTTTTACCCTCCCAACAATCCCGAGGAGGCATTTTTCTATGTTCTGAAAGAGGAAACTGAGGCCCAGAGGCACTGATCAGTGCATCAAGGGATGAAACCAGAATGTGAATTAACGTTTGTTTGATTCCGGAGACCTCAATCTGAACCATCGCCATAAAGCTGAAGTACTCTGCTCATCTCTTTGAAAGGGAAACACACAGTCCCCTAATGCTGACAAGCCCTCTGTTCACCCGCTCTATTCTTGAGAGCACGTATACTGGACAGCATTTGGGTTTTTGTCACTTTTAGGAACTTCTGTCAATTTCTCCCCACTCCACGGGGCTATAAGCCCAGGCCCACTGCCCTACCATGCAAAGACAATGGGGGTGTGAGTGTTGACGCCAGTTCTGTTATATTCTAGAAGCTTCTGAGAAGAGACACTAGGCGCCCACACTTCAGGGCCTCAGGCTCATGCACAGCGGCCACCGGCATCACTGCCCCTCAGCTTCATGGGAGGCCGTGCTTCTGTCTGAAGGCCTCAGCGGCCAGTTCGCTCAGCGCACAGTGCTCCTCCACACAGGCAGAAGGCCTAAGTCTTAGAGCTCTCCCAGCCTATCACCCCCATCCTCATCCCCCAGAAGCAAAACCCGGAGGGTCAAGGCACTGTCCTAGGTGGTCTGGTGCTAATAAGGCAGGTGTGGCCCGGGCTTAGGAGGACAGGCTCCCCACCACGGCAGCTCAGGTGTCTGACTGAAGGCCCCCCACCGCCGCAGACCTGCCCCAATGCCGCCGCTCAGCCCTGGGGCCCTTGCTCGGGCCTCCTTGGAGCTCTGTGCATGCCTGCTGAACGGATGCATGAGCAACAGGCAGTGGGGCCAGCATGGCCACTGCAGCGCATGTGCTGAGAAACACCTGCTTTTCAGATTCCATTTTTCCAATGAATAATTTGCTGAAAACCATTCCCCTGGGTTGGGGGGAACCCACAAAGATTTTCTAAACAGGGAAAGCCACATTTCTTGCCTTTTCAGATTGTGCAGCAGACGCCGATAACAGAGTTTGTTAAAGCCCAGGGAGCGGGCCTCATACCCGATTGTGCTCAATTTGACAGGACTCCGGTCAAATCTAGAAGTGTTTCAGGTTTGAAGACACAAAACTAAAAGGCCTTTCCTTCGTGGGTCTTCCATTCCTGCTCGAGAGAAAGCAAATCAATTGAATATTGAGATGAAACAGAAGAATGATGAATTTAAAGAGCAAACACTTGCGCCATGACTGCATGTGATCACACACACACACACACACACACACGCACGCAGACACAGACCCACCCAGTGTTAAGGCTGATCACGCTGCACCTTCATTTATCCTTCAGAGCTCCCAGCCTCTCAGGAGGAGGGGGTCCCAGCGGGGAGAAACCCCTCGACCGCTCCCATGACACACAGAGGGCCCAGCAGGGCCTCCCGCAGGCTCCGCCATCTCACCTGCTGCAGAGAAACCAATCGACTGTGAGCAGGAACCAGGAGCACCCCCACCCCCCCAAGGCCGCCCCGGAGCTTGGGGTTGTGTGCAGGGCCCAGGAGCGTCCCAGAGGCGGAGCTATGACAGGGAAGGGGCGAGCCTGGGCCGGAGAAGCCGCAGCTCCCTGCTCCGAGCCTCGCCCCCGACACACGGGCTCCCACTGCAAGCAGTTTCTCATGTGCCCACCTCCACGAGGGGACGGCTCCCCCCTCCAGTGAGTCACGGAGGAGCGACGACGCCGCTGGGACTACCGGGGCCGGAACACGCTGCCCGCCCCATGCAGCTTCCAAAGCCAGTCTCTCCTCACGGCTGCAGGTCCGGGGCCAAAACACGCTGCCCGCCCCGTGCGGCTTCCAAAGCCAGTCTCTCCTCACGGCTGCAGGTCCGGGGCCGGAACACGCTGCCCGCCCCGTGCGGCTTCCAAAGCCAGTCTCTCCTCACGGCTGCAGGTCCGGGGCCGGAACACGCTGCCCGCCCCGTGCGGCTTCCAAAGCCAGTCTCTCCTCACGGCTGCAGGTCCGGGGCCGGAACACGCTGCCAGCCCCGTGTGGCTTCCAAAGCCAGTCTCTCCTCACGGCTGCAGGTCCGGGGCCGAAACACGCTGCCTGCCCTGTGCGGCTTCCAAAGCCAGTCTCTCCTCACAGCTGCAGGTCAACCCTGTCAGGATGAAGTTCAGCTGTTTTCCATCTCAGCAAGGGAATATGTCTTAATTTAAATGCTAAAATAACAACTGAATGTTCTGAAGACACTACTCTTTTCTTTCCAAAAGGCATGTATTACACAGCGACTGACCTCCATGGGGTTAAGTCCCATTAACTCGGGTACTGGGCTTATTAGTAAATAATCCCGTCACTAAATTACCTGTCTTGTACATTGGTCTGTACAGTACTAAATAAATAATAGATAGTTCCCTATAATCAAACACAGTGAAGTTAAAGAAAAGTGTAGCTTCTGACATAAGACAATAAAGCAGTTTCATCTGGGAACAACTTTTTGCAGCTCCCTTCTCAGAAGGCTTTCCTTTGCTGGCTTATTGTTGCAGCTGGAGCAAGTTAGCTGGTGAGCATAGCTGGAAACACTGTATTTAATATCAAACAAGTATACTGACTATACATTAGTGGCCAAAAAAATCTTAAGCAAATATTAAATGGACAGTTAATGTAATTGTATTTTAAAACACTGAGGTCATATTTAATTTTGAATTGAAACTCTTAAAATGAGCTTCCTGGCAAGGAAGCAGAGTAATAAACCAATGTTAACTATAGAAAAAAAAAAACCAAAAAACTAAAACTCACATTATTAAAATAAATCCTTCTTCCAGAATACTTATATTTGCAAGATAGATTACAAGCAGCAGGAAACATTTGTACTTCTTCAGCAAGCACCATCCCTGGGGCTGGAGATGGGGCTGTCAGCTCAAAGGGGGATATCATTCTGGACTGGGGGCTCACATGCCATTCCCACTGTCCTTCTGCTGCAAGCTGGCCCCTCTCCCAGCATCTTCTGTCTTCCTTCCAGGGTGCTCAGACTGAGTTCAGCAACACCCCGGGGTCTTCCAATCACAGGTCTATCAGCAAAGGACCTGATTATGTTCAAGAGCAGGAAGCCCAGGAAGTGAGGCTGGGTGAGGTCTGAGAAGAATGAGCAGAGGCAGGGCGGAGTGTGAGGAGGAAGAACGGGGTAAAAACATTTATTTGCAAAGCCAGCCAATTAAAATTCCCTTTAGGAAGCACCAATTTCTACTCAAAGCAGGTTGGAGAGTCCCATTTTATATACCTATTTCCTTCTCTTAAAAATCAATACAGCTCTGGGTGCTGTCACATTTGCAGGCAGGCAGGTCCGTAGACCGTGCTCTGCGCCTGGACTGGGTCCCCAGGGAGAAGTGAGGGGCGTCAAAGGGCTTTCGGCAGAACCCTCAGCCAGCCAGGACAAGGGAAGAAGCCCCGCGGGCATGCCCTGCAGCCAGCCAATGGCACCTCCACCTCCGAGCGCGCGGAGCCTGGATCTGACTCCTGAACCTTCCCACCCGAGCTGGAGAAGCGCAGAGCGGAGCCTGTAGGTCCTGGGCAGCGTGTCCTTTCTCTGCCACCCTGTGTGGGACCACTCCATCCCTGAGGCCCGGCTGGGGCCCGGGCCACGTCACTCTGCCCGCAGGGACCACAGGTGCCCCCGCTGCTGCAGAGTCGCTCCTCTTCTCTGGCTCCAAGTCTTCGGCCCTCCGCGGCACGTCCCTCGTTCACTGCTCTCCACTCTCCTGACAATGCTGCCCCCAGAGGTCCAAAGGCCCTCCCAGTGCCCCAGCCTAGCTGTAATTCTCTTTAGCTTCTATCTGTCTAATTCAGTCACTCAGTCCTGTCTGACTCTTTGTGACCCCATGGACTGCAGTACACCAGCCTTGCCTGTCCATCACCAATTCCTGGGGCTTGTCCATTCATGTCCATCAAGTTGGCAATGCCATCCAACCATCTCATCCTCTGTCATCCCCTTCTCCTCCTGCCTTCAATCTTTCCCAGCATTTCCAATGAGTCAGTTCTTCGCCTCAGGTGTTCAAAGTATTGGCGCTTCAGCATTAGCCCTTCCAATGAATATTCAGGACTGATTTCCTTCAGGATTGACTGGTTTGATATCCTCGCCGTCCAAGGGACTCTCAAAGAGTCTTCTCCAACACCACAGTTCTAAAGCATCAATTCTTCCATGTTCGGCTTTCTTTATGGTCTAGCTCTCACATCAATCCGTGACTAGTGGAAAAACGACAGCTTTGACTAGACGGACCTTAGTCGGCAAAGTAATGTGTCTGCTTTTTAATACGCTGTCTAGGTTGGTCATGGCCTTTCTTCCAAGGAACAAGTGTGTTTTTTTAATTTATGGCTGTAGTCATCATCTGCAGTGATTTTGGAGCCCAAGAAAATAAAGTCTGTCACTGTTTCCATTGTTTCCCCATCTATCTGCCATGCAGTGATGGGACTGGATGTCACGATCATCATTTTTTGAATGCTGAGTTTTAAGTCAGCTTTTTCACTCTCCTCTTTCACCATCATCAAGAGGCTTTTTGGTTCCTCTTCACTTTCTGGCATAAGGGTGGTGTCATGTGCATATCTGAGGTTATTGATATTTCTCCCTGCAATCTTTATGCCAGCTTGTGCTTCATCCAGCCAAGCATTTCACATGATGTACTCTGCACAGAAGTTAAATAAGCATGGTGACAATATACAGCCTTGATGTATTCTTTTCCCAATTTGGAATCAGTCCATTGTTCCATGTCTGGTTCTAACTGTTGCTTCTTGACCTGCATGTAGCTTTCTCAGGAGGCAGGTCAGGTGGTCTGGTATTCCCATCTCTTGGAAGAATTTTCCATAGTTTGTTGTGATCCACACAGTCAAAGGCTTTGGTGTAGTCAATGAAGCAGATGTAGATGTTTTTCTGGAACTCTCTTGCTTTTTCTGTGATCCAATGGATGCTGGCTACTTGATCTCTGGTTCCTCTGCCTTTTTAAAATCCACCTTGAACATCTGGAAAGTCTTGGTTCAAATACTGTTGAAGCCTAGCTTGGAGAATTTTGAGCATTACTTTGCTAGCAGGTGAGATGAGTGCAACTGTGTGCTACTTTGGACACTCTTTCGTGTTGCCTTTCTTTTGGGTTGGAATGAAAACTGATCTTTTCCAGTCCTACTAGCCACTGCTGAGTTTTCCCAGTTTGCTGGCATATTGAGCATAGCACTTTCACAGCATCATCTTTTAGGATTTGAAATAGCTGAGCTGGAATTTCATCACCACCACTAGCTTTGTTCATAGTGATGCTTCCTAACACCCACTTGACTTCGCATTCCAGGATGCCTGGCTCTAGGTGAATGATCACACACCATCGTGATTATCTGGGTCATTAAGACCTTTTTTGTAGTTTGTATCGATCTGTCTAAGGCTGTCTAAGAGTAATTTTGGGACTCTTTGAAAAGGATTCAGAGATGCTCAAGGAAACTAAAGACAAAGAAATGGTAACTTAAAAAAGGGAAGTCTTATGTGAAAATAATCATCATCAGATACTATAAAAGGAGCATTTTACTTTTATAAATAATGAGATGTTTATTCTTAAGAGATTTTAATTGCAGTGAAAGCATAATGTAAACATCTCACAAAACTCAGAGATCCCTGGAAGTGGAGACTCCCCGTGAGCATCGAGGTCAAGACCAGCCCAGGGTGCTCTGTTTGCCTCCTTCCTCTCTTTCCTCTAAGTCTGCGAAGAGACCATCAGAGAGGGGCGGGTACAGAAATCCTCTAGCAGGAACAAGGGTGCTACAAGAAACTTCAGTTGTCATGTGACTGTGAATGCTGACTTGTGATTACCTATATTTATTTTTGTGTAGTGAAGACTGGGTGAAACTTAAGTCTTGCCCACTTTGCCAGAGTTGGTTCACTCCAGAAACTAGTTGTGGTATTTATCAGGGTGTAGCATCACTGACATACTGGGAACTAGACCGACAGCAACAAGGAAGTCTGGGATCACCCGCCTCGCCCTGACTGCTGGCCGAGATTCTAAGTGGACTCTCCTGGCCTCGGTGTCACCAGGTGAGGGCCTGCAGATGACATCCAGCCACCGCCTCCGCTCCTGCGTGGGACGGCCACTGAGGTGCTGGCAACCCCTCTACTCAATCTGCCATGCCACATGCCACCTTCCACCCGAGCCAGCAATGCCTTCTGACTTCCCTACTGTAGAGATGGTTGGATGACATCACTGACTCAATGGACGTGAGTTTGAGCAAACTCCGGGAGATGGTGAAGGACAGGGAAGCCTGGCGTGCTGCAGGCCACGGGGTCACAAAGAGTCAGACACGACTGAGCGAGAGCAACAACCGCAGTAACAGCGGCAGAGAGACACGCGCACCCGCCAGGCTGGAACCCCCTAGGCATGCGCGCTGGTCTCCTTGCCCTGCTGTTAGCGCTACACAGTGCCCACGGCCTCCTGGACACGGCCACGACCTACGCACTGGCCTCCCCACTCTCGGCTCCCGTCCGGAGAGCCCGCCAAAGTCAGACATGCTCCCCAAACCTTCCCCTGCAGGGTCCACACCACCATCCTGCTCACAGCGTCTCCCATCCCCTCATCACACCAACAGAACCAAGTCCGAACTCCACATCTGGGGTGAGTCAGAGAGTCACAGCCCGGCCGTGACTCAGGCCCTCCGCTGGGGGTTCTGAGCTCCAGCCGATCTGGCTGCTGCCCCTCCCTGTCCAGTCTCTGTGCTGGGAGCTGACGCTGGTCCGGGAACAGCTCCTGCTGGCTGGGGCCGCTCTGGCTCACCAGCGTGCACGGGCCTCTCTCAGAACACTCAGAGCAGTTGGAGTTCTGACCCTCCATCTCTGTGCACTTGGGGCCTCGCTTCTCCAGCTCTCAGGTTACATGGACTGGTTAGGTTGGCTTCCACAAACACACCCACACATCTGGGCACCTCTGTGTCACTCACAGCAACTGAGGCTTCAGTGCCTTTTGTGAAATGCCTGCAGCCCTGGGTGAAGTGCTAATGAGACAGCCTCTGACAGTGTGGAACACAGCAAACTGGGGAAAAGTCTTCAAGAGAGGAATACCAAACCACCTCACCTGCCTCCTGAGAAACCTGTGTGCAGGTCAAGACGCAACAGTGAGAACCAGACACGGAACAATGGACTGGTTCAAAATTGGGAAAGGAGTACATCAAGGCTGTATATTGCCACCCTGCTTATTTAACTTCTGTGCAGAGTACATCATGTGAAATGCTTGGCTGGATGAAGCACAAGTTAGAATCAAGACCGCAGGGAGAAATATCAACAACCTCAGATGTGCAAATGTACCACTTTAATGGCAGAGAGTGAAGAGGAACTAAAGAGCTTTTTGATAAGGGTGAAACAGCAGAGTGAAAAAGCTGGCTTAAAACTCACTATCCAAAAAATGAAGATCATGGCATCCAGTCCCATCACTTCATGGCAAATAGATGGAGAAAAAGTAGAAACAGTGACCGATTTTATTTTCTTGGGCTCTAAAATCATGGCAGATGGAACTGCAGCCATGAAATTAAAAGATGTTTGCTCCTTGGAAGAAAACCTATGACAAACCTAGACAGCTTATTAAAAAGCAGAGCCATCACTGCACTGACAAAGGGTTTTTCCAGTGGTCATGTATGGATGCGAGAGTTGGACCATAAAGAAGGCTGAGCACCGAAGAAATCTTTTCAAACTGTGGCACTGGAGAAGACTTCTCAAAGTCCCATGGACAGCAAGGAGATCAAATCAGTCAAGCATAAAGGCAATCAACCCTGAATATCCATTGGAAGGACTGATGCTGAAGCTCCAATACTTTGGCCACCTGATGCAAAGAAGTGACTCACTGGAAAAGACCCTTATGCTGGAAAGACTGAAGGCAGGAGGAGAAGGTTGGATGGCATCATCGACTCAAAGGACATGAATTTGAGCAAACTCAGGGAGATGGCAAAGGACAGGCAAGGCTGCAGTGCTGCAGTTCATGGGGTCACAAAGGGTTAGCCAAGACTTAGTGACTGAACAATAACAAAAGTGAAATTTTCTAGAAGAGGGCAAGTTGTTGCAAAGAGATGTCACTGAATGTCCTGAAAAATGATTTTAGAATTTACTTTCAGAGTAACTATAACTACTTTTTTTATATACTCTATTGCCTTATTGAACTCCTGCTAAGATTTTTTTGTTTTCCATCAACTTTATCATGCATTCTCAAGGCATAAAAACTAAACTTAAGCCAAACTAGTTAAAACACATGCAAATACATAATATAAACCTGCAATGTTTTAAAATCTTTCTACGGCATGCCTTTGTTTTGATCAAAATTGAAATGTCTAAGAAATGGTTTTCTGAACCAGATCTAAGGCACACAAGGGGAACTGCATGATTTTCAGCTTTTGATTCCACCCAGAGCCCAAGATTCAATAGACTTCTACGGACTTAAGAGCTTTCTGGACGCATTCACTGCTTTCAAAGGCTCAGGTTTAGCAGTCCTATTTCTATGCTCCGTACGAGCAAGCAAGTGCTGCGCCGTTTCCTCCTCACCATGGCTCCCATCGCCGCCCTCCTCCCGGGCGCTGCTGGCCCAGCACACGCGCCCCCAGAAGCCCGGGTCTGAAGCTGTGCCTGTGGTATGGCATACTGAGTGCGCCAGTCACTCCTGGCTGACCGCAGCGTGGTCAGAGTACAGCCCGAGTCTTCTCAACACTGCCCAGAGAAACGGCCCTCTGCCTCGGTGCACACGGTCCTCAGAAGAGCTGGCGTAGCCACCCAGGACAACAGACAGAGGACAGAAAAGGGTGTGCGTGCCTGTGTGAATCCACAGACCTGCTCCGCCATGCTGCTTCCCTCTTTAAACATCGTAAAGACATAAATACATCAGAACTGAAAGTAAACCCAGTTCTTTTTGGTTCCCATGTCCCCGTCAGTCAATCAGTTCAGTTGCTCACTTGTGCCCAACTCTTTGTTACCTGTGTCCCCTCACTCTTAATTTATTAAGATCAAACATCTTCCTGCCAATTAACATACATGGAATCAAGAAAAGTACTGCAAGAAAATGTACTCTAATTTCCAAGAATCAAATCAGGAACTCCAGCACCAGCTGGATCTGGAGCTGAACTCCTAGGCTTGCAAAAACTGCAAAGTATCTGAGGTGCCACTTTCATTTAAGTATTTAAAGGGAAAAAAGTGAAATAAAATACATTCACCAGTGACTGTGTTGAACATATTAAGAAACAAAGGATCAAAAAGAAACAGATGCTTTTTCTTAAACAAAACAACCCTGCCTCCCAACAAAACTCTGTAACACATATGGGTACATTCCTGGGCAGCAGGGAGGTGAGGGACGGTCTTAAGTTCTGATGTGTGAGGGAGTGCTCCACGTCCTCCAGGCAATGGTTCTCTCCCTCACTGAGCTCACGGGCAACAGTGTCACTACCTTCGGTGCATAAATACGTGCCAAGTACCTACTGTGTGCCAGGTAAAAAGGGGGCGGCAAGATGAGTAAAACACAGCCCACGGCTCTGTCTACCAGCCAAGCAGGGACAGGAGGGAGCGGCCTGCCTCGGACAGGTCCACATTTAGTCCCCTTTCCTTCTCAGGAGGCAGGTCCTCAGAGAATGCCCCTGGCTCCGCCCAGGTCTGGGTATGCAAGAGACCCCAACATCCACGTGAAGCAGCTTCCTCACTGCTCCCTGGTCCCAGGTCATCACACCCTTCAAACCCACTCCTGGGGTTTCCTGGAAGGTCATGGGCTCCGGGCACCTCACGTGACCCAGCAGAGAGAAAATGCCGCCAGGACGAGCAGCGCCTCTGGCCAGAACCAAACACAAGGCGGCCTGTCGCCCTCCTTGCCCACCTGGAGTCATCCTTCAGGCCCACCTCCACGGCGCCCCAGTAGGTGATTTTGAGTTAAAGAGTCTCGTGTTTTCTTCTTCCCTGACTCAGTAAAAGAAAACGCTTGGCCCCTTAACCAGCAGACACCAGTGCTTCCCAACATGTGTCTGTTTCTACTGCCTCAGACATTAAGTCTGAAGAGCCACCGATCTTCTCAGAGACTTAAATAAACTTCTGAAGCCGAAGGAGTAATTTTCTTTATAATTGACATTAAAAAGTGGCATGAACTAGGATGATGGATGGTTGTTGGGCACATCTGCCATTGTGCATTGTCTGAGACTTAAAAGTAATCAAGAGTGAGGGGGAAGAAAAGGTTCACTGGCCAACTTGAAAAACTAGGGAATAATTAAACACTGTACTTCATAAATAAACCTAGAATTAGAAGCACTTCTTATTCAGTAATTTAGAAACACAGATCTGCACATGCAGACAACTCATCACAAAAATGGAAGAAATTTCATTTTCTGTGAGGTGCACCTGCTCATCTCAAAAGCTAACGTTTTTTTTCATTAGACTTCATGTAATGAGTAGGCGCTTTTTATGCGACTGTCTTGGAATGAGCTCGAAGCACAGTCACGAACTCAAAATTCAACTGTCCTGAAAACACCCAGCATTAGCCCATTCACGCACTGTGCAAGCTACCTGGAGTCCCTACTTTGAACCATCTGGTCACGGAAAGCACACCGAGCTGAATGTGGAGAAAGCTCAGGGAGAGGAGCTGGCCTAGGGGGACTGGCGCCCGCTGCCAAGGCCCCAGTGGCCGTCAGCCAGGGTGAGTGGGAGAGTGGGGCCTGCAGGCCGTGGGGGGCAAGAGTGGTCCTCACCCTAAGAGCACGCGAAGATGCCAAGAGGTGTTAGACAAGGAGCGAGAGGGCAGGGCGGGCCTTGCCAGTAGCTCCCCTGGGCTGCTGGGACCTGGCAAGGCTGCCCACGACCCGTCAGGAAACTTCCAACAAGATTCTGCATTTGATCTTCAGTAATGAAACTGAACAGTCTCCTGAAGCCATTATACATTCCTATTAAATAGTCTTGTTAATCATTACAATAGATAAATTTGATACACATGGCACATTTGAAAATCAGCAAAGTGAACCGTTTATCTGGCTTTCAATCAATCAGCTGCATCCACTTCAGCTGACCAATGACACTGGTTAAATCTCACAGGGTGATCAGGAAACCTTCATGTGACGTCACTCTATAGATTACTAGGACAGGCACACTAAAGCTTTTCCAAGGATAATTTCATCAGCGACCCAGGCCTGCCACAGAACTCCAGCTTCACAGCCACAACGCAAACCCCTCGGGAAGAGCCCAGTTACTCCAGGAAGAGCCCAGTTACTCCAGCGACTCTTAGCAGCTCCACACCTGGGTTTCCCGAGTGACTCTCGCTGCAAACGGTAACTGCACTTTCTACAAATCCAAGCGAGAAATCTAAGACTCCTAAAACCTGTGCAGGCTTCCCCACTTCCTCCTTGCTGGTGGGGCTGAACTGAGAAATGCTTCCTTGTGGAACAGCCCTATCCCTGACAAAGAGAGTAAGAAAGCAGAGCGAAACCAAGATCATGGGGAATTCCTATTTTTCCACAGAAGCCCTCAAAAGGTGGTGCTTTCAATTTCAAGGCTTTGTTCTGAGTTCTGGCATTTTCCTTTGCCTTTTGAATATGGTCGGCAGGAACACTTATCACAAACAATCACTTGTTTGCATTAATAGATTTAATTAGATTTTTTTTCCATTTATTTATTTATTTATTTATTTTAATTACTTTACATCATTACAGTAGTTTTTGTTATACATTGAAATGAATTAGCCATGGATTTACATGTATTCCCCATCCCAGTCCCCCCTCCCACCTCCCTCTCCACCCGATCCCTCTGGGTCTTCCCAGTGCACTAGGCCCGAGCACTTGTCTCATGTACCCAACCTGGGCTGGTGATCTGTTTCACCCTAGATAATATACATGTTTCAATGCTGTTCTCTTGAAACATCCCACCCTCGCCTTCTCCCAGAGTCCACAAGTCTGTTCTATACATCTGAGTCTCTTTTTCTGTTTTGCATATAGGGTTATCGTTACCATTTTTCTAAAGTCCATATATATGTGTTATTAGATTTTTTAAAATAAATTAAGAAATCTGAAAACACACAGATGTCCTTTGAGAGGTGTCCAAATTAGGTGAGGATTTAGATTTGTGGAAAAAGAAAGTTGATTTTCTCACATACAGGCTCCAACAAATTTCCCTGTGGCCTGAGACCCCAGTAAATCTGGACGGCTCCCCTCCACCTCTATCTATGCCCAATACAAGTGGAGCCAATTAACATTTAACATATCCCCATCAGCCATTCAAAATCCAGAGTCTTCAGCAGTTTAGACTTTCTGGAGATGGCTGATTTATGAACCAACCCCCTCCAACCCACAAAAACCACACTAGAAGCACTGAGGGGGCAGAAATCTGCAGGCTCCCTTTTCTCTTCCACACGAGGTGAAGTGGTTTAGATAGCTGTCACTAACACCAAGGGGTTTATTAATAGGCAAAAATTAATTGTATGTAGACTGAATTAATGAGATGGAAAAGCATGCATATTTCAGCTAATACAGAGGGGACGGCCTCTGCCGAGGCGTCTGTAATGAAGTGACTGGGCCAGGGGACAAGGCGCAGAGCAGCTACCACACACAGGGTCCTATTGTGACCATGGGGGTGGAGGTACTGCTGAAAAAATACACTGCGAAATGTAAACACTGGGCAACTGTTTTGAGCACAAAGTTGACCCCCGATGCGTACTCTGCAGACTGCCATCTACAGATTTATAAATAAATGATTAGATGTAAAATCTCTGGAGGATTTTCCTTTTCCACAGCAATTACAGGAGCAGATTATTACCATTCGAGTGGGGTTCAGTGAAAGTTCCTTGACTGGCAGGAATCACTCACTGCGTCCTATGTCTAAGGCACCATGACAGGAGATCCAACGTCAATGTGTACCGCGGACACTTTCACAAGCCAAGCCCACGTGCACGGAATGAATACGTTCTTGAGTTAAAATATACTACTGTCAGTAACAGACTGAATTAAGAAAGTCTGAACTTTCAAATGTGATCAATGTCAGGAAGAAGTTTTCCCTATTTCATGTCTGATCTTTGTTAAAATTCATCATGTGTGTGGAAGCCCACTTGGACATTTTCAGTTTGACTGTTCTGGACTCATTTTTTAAGTCATTAAAACGCAAGGTAATGAGGCTAATCAGAAGAATCAAATGAGCAGTATCAACTCCAGCATGCGCTTTTCTAGCCTAAATGTTTCCTTTCTTCTCTAAACCGTCTTTTAGCTTTGGGACCTACTTTTGTTCCAAGAATGGCTCTGCCCCACCCCCCACATCTAACACTAGAAAACTCTCCTTCTGACATCCACCACCACAAAGCAAGCACCATTCCCAACCCTCCAGCCCATTTTCTTTTTTAAAAACGGGTAGGTATTAGGAACGCTGGGAAATTATCTTGAAATAATTTTAAAATTCGTAAGAAATGGCCAAGGTGGTGAAGAGATCCCGAGGACCCCTCACTCAGCCTCCTGACATAGTGTGTTGTCAAAACTAGGAAGCTGACATTGGCGCAACGCTGGTAACTAAACCACATATCTTGTTTCAATGCTCTAGCTTTTACTTTTTTTTTTTTTTAATTTAAATTTTATGTTTTAGGAAGTTTTAAGATTTTTTTAAGCTTTTTCATGAAATTCTATTACGTTTGTACTTGCATACCTGCGACCCCAAGGAGGACGCAGCTCTGTCCCACCACCCATGTCACTCCCTCCCTCCCCCGGGCTCACGGAACCCATGTGCTCGACTCTGCGGCACCAGGCACACTGCTTCCCACAGGGGCGGCGGGTGTGCAAAGCTCTCTCACTGACTCTGCTTCTGTAACTGGAGGATGAGTGCTTTACAAGGCCATGTCAGTCTCTGCTGTACAATAGTGTGAGTCAGTCCTAACTATATATATATATATACACACACATATATATATACACACACATATGCATGTGTGTACACACACACCCCCTGCCTCTTAAGCCCCCCATATATATATACGTATGCATGTGTGCACACACACACACCCCCTGCCTCTTAAACCCTGCTCCCACTGACCCCCATCCCACCCTCTAAGCCATCACACAGCGCCAGGCTGGGCCCCCTGTGTCACACAGCCGCTCACCATTAGCTATCCATTTTATCCATGGTGGTGCACACATGTTACGTCTCAACTCCTCCCATCTTCTTCCCCTGCTGTGTTCACAAGTCCGTTCTCTACATCTGTGTGTCTATTCCTGCCCTGCAAATAGTTTCATCAGTACCATTCTTCTAGATTCCATACATATTTGTTTTTCTCTTTCTGACTCACTTCACTCTGTGTAACAGGTGCTAAGTTCATTCACATCAGTTCTAGTGATTCACGTGCTCCTTTTCACGGCTGTGTAATATTCCACTATGTACATGTACAACTTCATCTCCCTGTCTAATGAGCCTCTCTTCACATGCTTACTGCCAAACTCAAACATATCCTCTCTGGTGAAGTCTTGCCCATTTTATAATTGGAATGTTTATTTTCTTTTTGTTGAATTTAGAGAGTTCTTTACATATTCTGAATATAAGACTTTTGTCAGATTTGGGTTTGCAAGTCTCTTCATCCTCTTTTTCAGGGTCTCTGGTAGTGCAATGTTTAGGAACAGAATTTTTAAAAGGTTCTGGAAGTCCTATTCTGACAGATTTCCAAGATGAGTAGTGTCTCTTGGAGCTGAACATGTCTGTGAGTCTGTGAGCACCCACTGCCTGAGACACTGGGTACCCTTCCCCACAGGGAGCTCTGTCTCTAGGGGTGGGTGACACAGCAGTGCGCCAAGGAGTTGGGAATTTCCCCTGGAGGTGTTTGAAAAAGTTAAAAATCGGCCAAGAAAAATTTGGCAGTCAAAACAAGCAGAACAAAGAGGTCTTCCCGGCCCAGGCAGGCCCTGAGTGGGAGGTACTGTCACCTGGAGCTGACCCTTACAGCTGAAATGTCTGTGCATCACGGTAAAGTCCATCCTTAGCCAAGTTCCCCAAGCAAATGTCTCTCACTTTGAAAGAAAACCTCCTGCACCCCCAGGGTAACAGGCCAGAACACAGAGCAGCCACCGAGAAAAGCCCCGGGAGAATCCTACTCCCTGTAACCTGGGGCTGGCAGCAAAAAAGCACTCTCAGTGGCCCCATGAGCCACCACCCTGAAAGGGCAGGTGACCCCAGACCATCTCCAGGCCTTGGGACCCAAGTCAACACAGCCCTGGGGACCAGAAGGTGTCTTGGCCCTACCCCCGGGAGCTGTGTCTGTGACAAATGAGGCCCCAGAGATGCCTGTCCTAATATGAAACATGCAGGCAGCCAGGAGGGGAGGAAAGGGCTGGGAGAAAGGGTTCCTGGGACACAGCTACGTGGACCCTCCTTCCCTTGGCACACGGAGGTCTCAACGCTGAATACGGAGGGTTCCTCTTTTGTCAGTTTTCTCAACCTTCCATGGCCCTGGAGGGGCGGCCTCCTGACAACACAACCACACTCTGCTGCTGGATCCCAAAGCCCCGGCTGAGAAAGGAGATCTGCACCGAGGCTAGCCCACATGCTGGGGGCTCCTGACTCATCTGTCTCAGCTTCCCTCAGCTGCTACAGTTCACAACTTTAATGAAAATTCTCACAAAGTCCGTAAGTCATAGAGCCAGTTCAAAAGCTCTCTTGCTGGTACAATAATAGCATGCGATCACTGTCCCCAGTCGATAGGGTGAGAATGTGAAGAGTGTACAGGGTCCACGAGACGCTGGGCTTGCCTGTGACCGAGCTGCTCCCAGCTCCTGCCCACAGCTCTGCGGCTTTCCTCTCTAAAGCAGAGTCAGGTCCCAGCCTCCACGTGGGACTAGGGGTCAGAACACCCTAACAGAGGTGAAATGACCTGCTCACTTACAGTCACTTTGGAAAAATAACTTTTAATTTTCTGACTTTTTTTTTTTTACTCCCAGGGAGTACACAGGAGTTCTTTCTGTAATTGTGGGAACCAAGTGTTGTCTGGGAAACACAGCATGGACTGTAACCTGCAAAGGAAGGCACCAGGTTTGTACTCTGGTCGCTTCTGCTGTTTCACTGACATCAGGCCAAGGAAGGATGCACCTCCGTGGAGATGACCTCCTTCCCTCCAGGAGGGAAGTCTGCGCACTGACATGTTACTGACATAAACATGCACCACAGCACACCTCAGCTCCAAATGTCCAGAAGAGCATTCTGTATGTGCTCAGGACACTTAACTGTTCACTGGGCTATCCTCCTAACAGCAACATTTTATAAACATTCCATTTTTTCCTTAATTACACATTTCCACTGAAACATACCAGCATTTATCAAACTGTGTTCTACCTGTCTCCTGAGTCACACACATGTTCACACATGCTCAGAAAGAAGATGATGCTTGCTGATGAAACACATGAGAAGATGCTATGCACTGCCTCACCAGTGGACCAGCACACTCAGGCCTGAGAGCTTTGCTGTACACCCTCCAAACGACGCAGTCTAGCTTTCCCCAGATCTTTCTGTTTCTAGAACTCCCAAGGTACACAGCTTCATAGTTTGGTAAATACACACAGCACAGTGTGAAACTCAATCAAGCAAAGTTGTCTACAAAACATATTGATATGGACTGCTTATTGGTACGAGCTTAAAATAAAACCTTATAATCTTATGAATAACATTTTCTTTATACTAAGAATGCAATATTTTTTTTAAGGTTAGTTTAAACAGTCAGTTATGGCTTAGAATCACGTCTTCAACTGGGTCTACACTTAACACACACACACAGGGCCAACTGTGGGATATGTTACCCACAAGTGTCATTAAAACGTTGCATAGTGGGTATTACCCCAAGACTGAGGACTTAATTACATTTTACACAGAGTTTAGGGTTCAAGATGAATCCCCTCCGGTTTGTCTCCTATCCTCAGCTGGAAGATGAACTTCTCCAGGAGAGCAGCTCGCTGGGCTGAGACCCCCTCAGGCCTGAGGTGCCTGGAGGGGACTCCTGCCATCCTCCAGGCCCCGCATGCCCAGCGCAGCAGCACGCCCAGCGCTGGCAGCCCTGCCACGTCACAGCCACGAGGCCCCCGCACTGGGCAGCCTGGCCGGGCTCCCACTGGCAGGACGAGGAGTGAGGGCCGTGGACCTCGCCCTGAGTCGCCCACGTCTCTGCACCGTGACCAGTCCTGGGCCCCCTGCTCAGGGTGTGTCCTGCCCAGAGGCTGTGGGCACACCTCTTTCTTCGGTCTCCCTCTTCTGTTTCACTCCGGCTTCCCAGAGAGGAGGACCCCTGACACAGAGGAGGACGGCCAGGCAGCCCCTAGAGTGACCGGGCTCACTGCTCACAGCCCGTCGGGGGAACTTTAGGACGTCCCAGCCAGTGGCTGTAATTCTAATAATGACCTGCAGACACCAAGAGAATCTAAATTTATCCTTGTTCTTCTTACTGCCGCTACCGGCCTTGTCTGTGAGCAGAAGGCTCCTGCTGCCAGTGGCAATCAAGGTGCCCAGGGCCCCAGAGCCCCAGACCCGACTTGACGCCCACCAGGCCCAGCTGCAGTCACATGGCCTGCCCTTCTCCAGTGTGGCCTGCGCCCCTGGCTGGCCCAGGGCACCAGCCCCAGGGAGCGGGCCCCCGCAGTATCCTGGTGGACACGCACGGCCTGGGGCCAGTGCTGTGGCCCGCCAGCCTGGCAGCTGCACAGCACGCGAGGGAAAGGCACTCAGCGGAGCCCGAGGAGGGGCCATCCCGGGAAGAGCCTGTCAGCTGGGGACACGGAACGGAGCGGGGCCCCTCACCACAGAGGAGGAGGGAAGACAAGCTTGGCCTCAGCTTACACGTGGCTTTCTCTGCTCACCATCAGATCGGGGCACTGCTTGGGAGCAGGTGGCCTTAGTGTAGCTTCCCCTTCAGGAAAACAAAGAATTGACGCCTATCTGAAAGCCTGAGGCTGGCTGTCCTCTACAGTATAGAGATTAACAGACAAGTTAAGGATTTGCTGACTCAAGATAACCTTGCAAACCAGGAAAACTGACCATAGTTATCAGCACAGGGAAACTAAGGTCAGTCCAGAAATAAAATGATACTACAAAAATAGATAAAATTAACAAAGAATAGAAAATAAATATAAACCACAGGACAAAAACCATAAAGCAAATAAAGCTAAAAATGTATAAATGCACATTAAAACTGCGCTTTAAACATACCCATCACCTCTCAGGGATGTGGACACGGTCTGGGCTCCCTGGCACCATGAGGGCCGCCTCATATCTGAGCCCAGCTGCAGAGTCTGCAGGTCTGTCTTCACCAGGGTCGTCACTCACCCACTGACAGCGGGAAGTGCCTACTTTCCTACTGGGCAAATGGCCACTGGTATTTGGGAGACTAACTGAAATAGACCCTGAAGGCTCCAATTAATAACTATTTTTCTATTTTTTTTCCAAAAGAAAAATCTACTCTTGGTGCCCAGTACGTTATTTACTCTATGCTACATAGAATGCATTCTTTGTGCATAAAAGGTACATGAGACCATTTCACTTCTGTAGTCTTAATTTAATATATGCATCTGCTTGCATATTTACCAAGATATTCCCGGTGAGACTGAAAATTCCACTTCCCCAAGTGCCTTTTCTGCAGAACAGTCAGCCTTAATGGTATTTTTTATTTGAAAGAATCAATTTATCAACTTAAAAATGATGATAATTACCACATGATTATTTCCTATTAAATAGGACCTGACTCCAGCTGCAGGCTCCATGCCCAGCCTGACGTGGCCCAAACTCTCATGGAGGTATCCTCCTGGTGATTCCAGCCACTCTGACACTAATCACTGAGGGGCATGGGCAGAGGAAGGGCACTTTCAGAGAATACTGTCTAACGCGCAAATGGACACATCAACTCAGCCGTGTCCGCTCTTCTTCTGAAGACGTCCTGGCCCTTCACTGCAGAGGGCTGGCCTGCCTCCGGGGATATAGGGTCTGTATCTGGGCCTGGGGCTGCGGGAACTGGAAACCGTCCACGTTGGTGTGAGACGCAGCGCTGCTGAGCCAGCATGGGCTCCCGTGCGTGCACCAGGCTGCACACAGCGGCCCCCGGCTGCCAGTCCCAAGGGCTACACGGACTGCAGTGTACGCCTGTGCTCAGGCACAGTCACACCTGACTCTTCTGTGACCCCGTGGACTGTAATTCCTCTGCCCACAGGGTTTCCCAGGCTAGCATACTGGAGTGGGTTGCCCTTTCCTTCTCCTGGGGATCGTCTCGACCCAGGGACTGACCCTATGTCCCATCTCCTGCACTGGCGGGCATATTCTTTGACACTGCACTATCTGGGATGCCCTTTTAATCCTGGCGTGCAAGAAGGCACTGACACCCAGCTCTGATCAGAGGACAGGGGACGTGGTGGGTATCACGAGGCGGGCGGTGCCAGCGGACACTGGAAAATGAGTTCTGTGCTCCTGCCCCGCTCCCTGCTGGCCTCTGCCAGCACTGGCTACTCCCCAGGGACACCGCTCTGCTCCCTCCACGCTCTCGTCCTAGGCTCACACCGCTAGGTGCAAGAGGACTGCTCTCAGTGCCCATCTCCAGCCTATACTTCTCCACATCACCCGTCAGGAAGAGCAGGCCCATGCTGAAGTCACCCTTCCCTCCACAGCCCAGCCTCCTGCCCCATTTCCTGCTCTGATGAGGGCCCACTCTGCTACTACCAGTTACACACCGCAGGAATGCAGGACACCCTGCTGCCTTCTCCTCCCATTACCCTACATAATCACAAGTCTTCGTGTTCTTAATTCACAACTAACTCTCCAATCTGTCCACCTTTAGACCCAGCTCCTCTCGTCTCTTGCGTGGAGCACTATGACAGGCTGCCCAACTTCTCCAAATCCATACTACACCCAGTGAAATGAAGTGAAAGCTGTTCATCATGTCTGACTCTGTGACCCTATGCACTATACAGTCCAAGAATCCTCCAGGCCGGAATACTGGAGTGAGCAGCCCTTCCCTCCCCAGATCTCCCCAACCCTGGGACTGAACCCAGATTTCTCGCATTGCAGGCGGATTCTGGGCCCCCTGAGCCACCACAGAAGCCCAGGGCTGCTGGAGGAGACACAGCCCACTCCTTCTCCAGTGATGTTCCCAGCCCAGAAACCAAACCGGGCTCTCGTACACTGCAGGCGGCTTCTTCACCAACTGAGCTACCAGGGAAGCAACTACATCCAGGGTAATGACTAAAAACAAAACAATCAAAAAAAAAATACACTAGAGGGATTCAACAACAGACTACATGAAGTAGAAGAAAGAATCACTTAACATGAAGACAATGCAGTGAAACTCATGCAATCAAAACAGCAGAAAGAATGAAAAAATTGTGAAGACAGCTTAATGGAATATGAAACAACATCAAGGGACCTAACATTCATATTATAGGGCTCCTGGGAGGAGAAGGGAGAGATAAAGGGGCACAAATCTTATTTGAAGAAATAATGACTGAAAATTTCCTTAACCTAGGGAAGGAAACACACGTTAAGATCCAGAAAGTCCAGAGAATTCAAAATACGAGGAATCCAAACAGACCCTGGTGGCTCAGCAGTAAGAATCTGCCCGCAAGCAGGAGCTGCAGGAGTCTCGGGTTTGATCCCTAGGTCAGGAAGATTCCCTGGAGAAGGGCATGGCAATCCACTCCAGTATTCTTGCCTTGAGAATCCCACGGGCAGAGGAGCCTTGCAGGCTATAGTCCATTGGGTCACAAGAGTTGGACATGACTGAATGACGTAGCATGGCAACAGACCCATACCAAAACACATTACTATTACAACATCAAAAGTTAAAGACAAGGAGAAAATATTAAAAGCAGCAAGAGAAAAAACAACTAGTTACGTACGAGAGGTTTATAAATCTTCTTATAAGACTACGGGCAGACTTTTAAGCAGAAGCTTTGCCGGCCAGAAAGAAGAAAGAAAGTGAAGTTGCTCAGTTGTGTCCGACTCTTTGCAACCCCATGGGCTGTAGTTTACCAGGCTCCTCAGTCCATGGAATTTTCCAGGCAAGAGTACTGGAGTGGGTTGCCATTTCCTTCTCCAGGGGATCTTCCCGACCCAGGGACTGAACCTGGGTCTCCTGCATTGCAGGCAGACGCTTTACTATCTGAGCCACCAGGGAAGCCCAGGCCAGAAGGAAGTAAGATAAATGCAAAGTGCTCAAAGTAAAAAATCCAACCAGGAATTCTCTACTCAGCAAGATTATCATTCAAAACTGAAGAGGAGATTAAGAATTTCTCAGATTAAAAAATGCTGAAAGAGTTTAGATTACCACTAAACTGGCCTTATAAGAAAGGTTAAAAGGACTTCTTTAAGCTAAAAAGAAAGGGTGATAACTGGTAATAAGAACACACGTGAAGAAATACATTCCACTGAAAAAGTAAAGATAAAATAATGGTAGTGAATTAATCACTTGCAAAGTTAGTATGGGGCTTCCCAGGTGGCACAGTGGTCAAGAGTCCAGCAGGCCATGCAGGAGACATAAGAACTGTGGGTTCAGTCCCGGGTCAGGAAGACCCCCTGGAGGAGGAGAGGGCGACCACTCTAGCATTCCTGCCTCGAAAATTCCACAGAGGAGCCTCGTGGGCTACAGCCCATGGGTTCCAAAGCGTCAGACAAGACAGAGCCCAGCAGCAAAGACAGCACAAGGATTAAAACAGAAAAGCAGGAGAAACACTGATGATTAAAACAATTAGTTACGGGGCACATAAGAGGATGTAAGATGTGACATCAAAAACATAAAAAATGGAAGAGGCAAAGAGTAACAAAAATGTTGAGTTTTCCAATGGGATCAGACTTAAATTGCTGTCAGTTTAAGAGAGACTGTTACAGACATATGTTATATACACTCCTCATGGTAACCAAAAAGCAAAACCTATAGAAAATACACAAAAGACAAAGGAATTTAAGAATAGCACTAAGGAACGTTTTCAAGTCACAAAGGAAGAAAGAACAGAGAACTACAAAAACAGCCAGAAAAAGTTAACAAAATGGCAAAAAGCACATATCTATCAATAATGACTTTATATGTAAATATACTAACCACTCGAATAAAAAGACAGAGTGGTCAGATGGATTAAAAAACAAGACTTATCTATATGCTGCCTATAAGAGTCATTTTAGATGTAAGGATACATCTAAAAGTGTGTCCTTTTGAAAGTGAAGGGATGGAAAAAGATATTCCATGAAAATGGAATGAAATGAAATGAAAACCAAAATAAAGCTGGAGTAGCTATAGTTATATCAGATGAAATGACTTTTAATAAGAGACAAAGAAAGGCACTATGTAAAGATACAGTGGCCCATTCAAGGAGATAGAAAATTTGTAAATATTTACGCATCCAACACACAGCATCTAAATTTATAAAGCAAACATTAACAGACCTAAAGGGAGAAATAAGATAGTAGTACAACAATAGTAATAGGACTTTAATACCCTACTAACATCAATGAATAGATCATCCAGACAGAAAATCAATGTGGAAACATCAGAGCTTCCTTGGTGGTTCAGTGGTAAAGAATTCCCCCTACCAATGCAGGAGACGTGGGTTCAATCCCTGGTCCGGGACGATCCCACACACCACAGGGCAAGTAAGCTCACGCACCACAACTACTGAACCTGTATTCTAGAGCCCAGGACTGGCAACTACCAAGCCCACACACCACAACTGCTGAAGCCACACACCCTAGAGCCTGTGCTCCACAATGAGAGAAGCCTGTTTACTGCAACTAGAGCGTAGTCCTCATTCCCTTCAACTAAAGAAAACCCTGCATAGCAAGAAAGATCCAGCTCTGGAAAAAAAAAAAGTATATATATACACAAAATTATAAAAATAAAACTGTCCCGTTGTGCTAAAAATATTGACATGTGAATTTTTTTTTAAATAAAGAAACATCAGCTTTACATAATATGTTAAACCAGATGGACTTAACAGACATTTCCAGAACATTCCCTCCCAAAGCTACAGAAAACATTCTTCTCAAGTAGATGTGGAAGATTTTCCAAGTTAGATCATATGTTAGGCTGAAAAAAACCTTATTTTAACAGGACTGAAATCTTATCAAGCAACTCTTCTGAGCACAATGGTATAAAACTAGAAATTGATTACATGAAGAAAACTGGAAAATCCACAAATAAATGGAGATTAAAGAAGCTATTGAATAACCAACAGGTCAAAGACGAAATCAAAGGAGAAATAAAAAGCATCTTCAGATATGAAAATGAAATTTTAACATACTAAAACTTATGGGATGCAGTAAAAGCAATTATAAGAGGGAAGTTCACAGTGATGAAGTTCACAGTGATAAAGTTCAGACTTCAAGCAACAAGAAAAATCTGAAACAACTGAACTTTATGTCTCAAGGAACTAGAAAAATGAGAATAAAGCAACCCAAAGTTAGTGGAAGAAGGGAAATAAGTATAAGAGCAAAAATAAATGAAATAGAGACTAAAAAGACAATAGAAAAAGATCAACAAAACTAAAAGCTGGTTTTCTGAAAGGAGGAACAAAATTAACAAACCCTTAGCTGGACTCACCAAGAAAAAGAGAATTAAATAAGTGAAATCAGAAATGAAAGAGGAACTACTACAAGCAATACCACAGAAATATGAAGAATCACAAGAAACTAAACAATTATATGCCAAAAAACTGGACAACCTAGAGGAAACAGATAAATTCCTAAAAGCATACTATCTACCAGTACTGACCTAGGATGACATAGAAAATCTGAACAAAACAATTACTAGTATGGAGATGAATTAGTAATCAAAAACCTCCCAACTAAGGAAAGTCTAAGACAGGAGGGCTGCACTGGTGAATTCTATAAAACATTCAAAGAAGAATTAATATAAATGCTTCTAAAATTATTTTAAAAAACAGAAAAGAAGGGAACTTGTCCAAATTCATTTTGTGAGGGAAGCATGACCCTGATTAACAAAAGCAAACAAGGATACCACAAGAAAACTATAGGCAAATATCCCTAATGAATATAGATGCAAAAATGCTCAACAAAATATTAGCAAACTGAATTCAAAAACACATTAAAAAGATCATCACTGTGATTAAGCAGGACTGGACATCTGCAAATCAGTTTAATGCACTACATTAATAAAAGGAAGCCTAAGGGCCACTTGATCATCTCAATATACACAGAGAAAGATGTTCAACAAAATTCAACACCCATGCATGACAAAAGCTCTCAATAAAGTGGGTACAGAGGGGATGCACCTTGACATAATACAGGCCATATATACAAGCCCACAGCTAACACCATAAGCATGAGAAGGTGAAAGCTGCTTCTCTACGATGAGGAACAAGACAAAGATGCTCTCTCTAATCACTTTTATGCAACACAGTATTAGAAGTCTTAGAGAAATTAGGAAAGATGAATAAAAGATATGCAAGTTGGAAAGGAAGAAATAATATGCCATTAGTTGCAAATGATATTATACAGAAAAGCTTAAAGACTCCAACCAAAAAACTACTAGAACTAGTAAACTGAGTAAAGGTGCAGAAATAAAAAATAATACATAAAAATCTGTTGCATTTCTACACCCTAACAATGAACTAAGGAAGAGAATGAAATAATCCCATTTACAACTGTCTCAAAATAACACCTAGGAATAAATGTTAAGTAAAAGATTTATATTGTAAAAAACTCTAAGACATTAATGAAAGAAATTGAAGAAAACAGAAATAAATAAATGGATGATTTTCTAGGCTTACAGACTGGAAGAGTTAATAGTTTAAAATGTCCATACTACCCACAGTAATATACAAGTTCAGTGCAATCCCTATCACACTTCCAACAGTATTTTTAACAGATATGGAATAAACAATCCTAAAATTTGTATAGAACCATAAAAGACCCTGAGTAGCCAAAACAATCTCAAGAAAGACAACAGAGAAGATGCATCATGCTCCTTGATTTCAAAGTTTATAACAAAGTTACAATCATCAAAACGGTATGTTAGCAGTAAAAGCAGATCCATGGAACAGCACAGAGACCAGAAATAAACCTGTACATACATGGTTAATTAATTTATAACAGAGGAATCAATAATATACAATGGGGAAAGGCCAGAGTCTTCAATTAATGGTGTGTGGAAAACTAGACGAGCCACACACAGAAGAATGGAAAACTATGTCACACCATATATAGAAATTAACTCAGAGATTAAACAGGTGAACATAAAATTTGGGATAATAAAATTTCTATAAGAAAAAATAGGTAAGCTCCTTGACACTGGTCTTGGTGATTGTTTTGATTCAGATGCCAGAAGCCACAGGAACAAAAAAATTTAAAAATTGGGCTTACCTCAAACAAAAAATCTTCTGTCCAGAAAAGAAAACTACCAACACAATGAAAAGGCAATCTACTAAGGAGATTGCAAATCATACATCTGATAAGGGTCTAATATCCAAAATATACAAGGAACTCATACAACTCAAAACCAAATAAAAAAAAGAACCCAATCAAAAAATGGGCAGAAGATATGAATGAACATTGTTTAAAGACGGCACACAGGTATATGAAAAAGTGCTCAATGTCATTAACCACCAGACAAACGCAATAAAACCCGCAATGAGATATCACTTTACATGTCAGAGTGGCTCTTATCAAAAAGACAGGAGATAACAAGTGTTGGTGAAGATGTGGAGAAAAGGGAACCCTCCTACACTGTTTGGGGGGGGCGTAAATTAGTGTATAAACTACAGAAAACAGTAGAGAGGTTCCCCAAAAAATAAAAAATAGGACTAACATATAATTCAGAAATTCCACTCCTGAGTATTTATTTATTTAAAGAAAGCAAAAACACTAACTTGAAAAGAGACATGCACCATCATGCTCACTGCACTGTTTACAATAGTGAAGACACAGAAGCAACCTGAGCATCCATCGGCAGAAGCAAGGATAAAGAGAATGTGGTACACACAGAAACATTATTAAGTCATAACAGGAATGACATTTTACCACTTGTGACAATATGGCTAAACCTCGCGGGCATTATACTGAAGTGAAGTAAGTCGGTCAGAGAGAGACATACTGTCTAATCTCTCTGATATGTGGAATCTATACATACATATATACATAAAAACCAAGCTCATAGATGCACAGAGGACAGACTGGTGGCTGCCAAAGGCAGGGGCTGAGTGGTGGAGAAATAATGGACTGCTTTTGTTCTTTGGAAGTTTAAATGCAGTGAAAGAAAACCGAAATCCCCCACTGTGACTGTGGCCGTGCTGCTCCCTACACTCTCACAGATCTGGGCGTGCGTGCCCCGGCTGCCCCCCGCCCTTGTCTTCACGCACGCACACGCACACACATCCTGCTCTCTGTCATCCCACGTGTGCAGGCACAGCTCACAGCGCGCTCTGCCTGGAAGGCTCTCGCACTCCTTTCTCCATGACTCGCATCTCATTTAACGCTGCCTTTGGGGAAGCCTCTTCTCATGGAAGCCTCCTCTGGCCCAAGTGTACGGCCAGCTCCGCTTTCACGCTCCTACAGCTTGTGACCTTTCCTTGGCAGTCCTCCTCTCTCTTCCAAACAAGTACAATTACTCACTCAATAGCTGTTAACACCCGCCTCCTCCACTGGACTGTGGATTCCAGAAGGGCAAGGAGAACGTGTCTTGATTTCTTACTGCTGTGTTCCCAGCGCTGGTCCCAACATGTAATTTCTGAAGGGAAAACATGGCTGGTGGAAAGCCTGTGTGTGAGCTGAGAAAGTTTAAGGCCAAGGCCAGAGCACTAACACGGGGCACCTCAGCTCCCTAACCCTTCCTGGCTGGAGTGAAGGAGATCAAAGAGCCCAGACTCCCTGAGCTCCCGAGAAAGTCCTCTCACTTTTATTTTTCCTTTAGAAACTTTTTCCTTTTTGGTCTGCACTTCATTTTGGCAACTGGGTAACTCAAAAAGACCCATGTGCATCTCCATCATGGCCCTGGCTCCTAGAGAGCAAGGGGTCCAAGTGGCAAAGGGCCTGAAAAGATCAGACAGGTCACAGGAGAAAGAATCACCCCAAAGAGGACCTGGGAGCCACTTATGGGTGGAGGGGCTACAAAGCCAACAGATGTGTAAAACAAACAACTGCAGTCATGACAGGCGTCCAGTTCAACCTCCAACACTTGCGTGCCAAGTAATAAAACTTCAAAGGTTTATGTAGATCTTATGGAATTACTAATCTTAGAATTGGAATAGAAAAAGCATTTGAGTGGTTACCAGACTGCATGACTTCGGTCCCCAAAGAAATATGCGTTAACACGATCCAGTAATGTGAAAGAATTCCCATTCTTCAGTTTAAGAGAAGCGAGAGCTCAGACAACTTCCCATGTACTGCAGCCAGTCCAGAGTGGGTGCTGCCTTCCACAGCAGCCAAAGCAGCCACTCAGCGCAACAGGTCTCAGCACTTTGCTGTTTCCGTTGTCGAGGCGCTGAGCTGTGTCTGCCTCTCTCTGACCCCATGGACTGCAGCATGCTAGGCTTCCCTTTCCTTCACTTTCTCTCTCAGAATTTGCTCAAACTCATGTCCATCCAACCATCCAAGCGTTTCAAGTTCAGTAAACCTTTCAAACTGAAACAGAAGCAACCAGGTTGCCAGTTTAAGTCAATACTTTAAAATATTCAGCAAAAGAACTATATAAAGGATGAGGTTTGGCAAAAAGGTACATGACTACTTTTCTTCACAAACATCCATTTAAATTTTAACATAAATCATATTTAGTAAACATATTAAAGCATTCATTAAAGACCACACAAAACCTGTTCTGATATGGTTAGAATTGGCATCTTAAAAAATTCATACATCCCATTTAACCACTCACTTCCCAGGAAATTATGAGGCAGCAAGGTCTTCAACTAGCACACCCAGGCTCTGTCCTGTTCTGCTCTGACACCACGCTGACGGGGACAGACCCAGAGCCCCGCCCTTTGAGTCCTCCCCTCCAGCGGCCCCCAAACGGAGCCAGCAGGAAGAGCAAGGCAGAGGGTGGACGTCAGCCCGGAGACCTGGCACTCACAGCTCCTGTCGGCCAGGCTACACTGTAGGGCGGCAGGCATCCCAGGACGTCAACTGACCACAGACAGACAGCTCAGAGGAAGGTGTGTGGGGGGTCTGCCCACAGAAAGCGTGGCTTGTGGCAGAGAAACCCAATGTCCCTGGAAAATGCTGAGGAGACTGTCAGGCTGCGAAGGATAATTCATTTACCTTTTCAAATCAGGATGTGGGATCTAAGACCCGTCCTGGGCAGGGTGGGTCATGAAGGAAGGGCCCAGGGAAACGTTTCCGGGACGAGGGACAGGGCAAGCACAGTACAGGGCCTGCGCTCAGCCCAGGGCCCCCGAGAGGCGGCTGCAAGCGCTCGGCACAGCCCTGGGGCTGAGACAGAGGGGCTGCTGGGGGCGCCTCATCCTGGAGAGCTCTGGCGCTGCCCTGCAGGCGGAGCGTGAGCTGTCGGCGGGCAGATGTGCACCATGCGCAGCGCCCTTCTGCCCGAGGGCTCTGAGACCAGGACAGGGTCCTGCTGGAGGAAGGGGTGGCACCCCACGCGTGAGCGCCTTCCCAAAAGCAAACATGGTGCAGTAAACAAAAATAACCAGACACACGAGGACACAGGACGACAGGAACAAAACCCAGCAGAAACAAAGACCAAGTCAGATCCAGAGACTCTGGAGGTTGGGGCCATAGGATGCAAACTTGAAATAACTGTGGTCTATTACATTCGAGAAGAATAAAAAGCCAAGAGTACAAGTTGGGAAGAACTGCCAATTATTTCTTAAAAACCAGAATGGAAAAATTAGTGACTGAAATAATGTACTGTACCACTGTTGTTTGGTTGCTAAGTTGTGGCTGACTCTTTGTGACTCTCTGGACTGTAGCCCACCAGGCTCCTCTGTCCATGGGATTTCCCAGGTATGAACAGGTTTAAAACCAAATCCAACAAAGAAGGGGAAAAAGTGAACTGTTAAGAGAGATGAGACAAAATACAGACCATCTGCCCGTTTCCACAGGTTCAAACACACGTGGGAGGATCTCAAAATACCACTCTGAGGGGACTGAGAGCGCGCTGGGAGCCCCAGAACACACGATCACAAAACTGAACTCAAGGGTGCAGAAGGACGGTAAAATCAGTGCAAAGATTGGAAGGGATGAGCTGTGAGCATGTTACCGTTCTAAATGTAATGGACTTAACTGTAAGTTCATACAATTTAATTTTTAATAACAACTATGCTTGACAACCAGGCCACAAAATTCTTGTAAATTTAAGAAGAGGCTCTCCTGAGCCACCACACCCAGAATTAGCATGAAGTGAAAGTGACTCTGCCGTGTCCAACTCTGTGACCCCGTGGACTACACAGTCCATGGGTTTCTCCAGGCCACAACACTGGAGTGGGTAGCCGTTCCCTTCTCCAGGGGATCCTCCCAACCCAGGGATCAAACCTCGGTCTCCCGCATTGCAGGCGGATTCTTCACCAGCTGAGTCACAAGGGAAGCGCAGTATCAGCATACTGCTGCCTAAAATATACTATTCAGGCAGAATAAAAATGATCACAGAAAGAATGTTGGTGATAGAGAAGGGATGAAAAGCAACAAAAAGGTAAATCTGCATGTAAATCAAAATGCCATATTGGCTGCATTTAAAATATTTTGAAGTACAGTATACGGAGGTAAATTTTACATATGGTATGTTAGTTGCTCAGTTGTGTTGGAGTCTTTGTGACCTCATGGACTTGTAGCTTGCCAGGCTCCTACATACATGGAGTTCTCCAGGCAAGAATAGTGGAGTGGGTAGCCAAGCCTTTCTCCAGGGGAGTCTTCCTGACTCAGGGATCAGATCCGGTCTCCTGTATTCCAGGTAGATTCTCTACTGCCTGAGCCACCAAGGAAACCGGCAGTGTGCAGCATAACCCACCTTTCAAGCGCACAGTCTAATGAGCACTGACACAGGGCCACTGAACCACCGTAATCCACCTTTCAAGCACACAGCCTAATAAGTGCTGACACAGGGCCACTGAACCACCGTAATCCACGTTTCAAGCACACAGCCTAATGAGTGCTGACACAGGGCCACTGAACCACTGTAATCCACCTTTCAAGCACACAGCCTAATGAGCGCTGACACAGGGCCACTGAACCACCGTAATCCACCTTTCAAGCACACAGCCTAATGAGTGCTGAAACAGGGCCACTGAACCACCATAATCCACCTTTCAAGCGCACAGCCTAATGAGCGCTGACACAGGGCCACTGAACCGCACAGCGGTCGAGGCCCTCATTCCTGCGAGAGGTCTGGGGGCTTGTGTCTTTCAATCATCTTTCCATTTAATCTAGTTACCACATTCACTGCTACAAAACTGTTCATGATACTTCCTTAATATTTTTTGATGTCTGTAGGATCTGTACTGATTTCCCTTTGCAATATCAACATGGGTAATTTGTATTGCTCTCTCTCAGTCTGGTTAGAGTTTTACCATTTTTATTGATCTCGTCAAAAAACAAGCTTTTCATTTTCTCTCCCCCCCACCTTTTCAATTTCATCGATTTCTGCTCTTTATTACCGCCTTTCTTCCAATTGGTCTGGGTTTAAATTTTCTCCTCCATTTGTTGTTCCTGACAGTGAAAGCTAAATCAAGGGTTTTACAAACTATGGGCATGCTGAGAATATTTTCCAAAAAGTTGAGGAAACACTAATTCAGTATAACTTGAAGTGGAATTTGCTATGATGTATTATAAGAGATGGTGACAAAAATGCGTACAGCAGAAAAAGTCTTAATTGGACAAACCAACAAAGCTTATTAAAACATAAGGCATTTAAACCCGTTTAAACAAGGTCATTTATTGCTATTATCCATCATCAAGGACAATGCAGGAGATATGTGAATCTATTACATGTAATGAAAATGTGTAACAGTCTACTTCATTTGCTCACATGTACTTAGCTATTTCAGTTTTGTGAAAATCTGTCTGAAATAAAAATTGGATATCCTGAATTTCTCTACCACAGAACATATTGATAATGTAGAAACAGAAAATGTTCTACAGTAGTTTTTATATTTCAGAGTTCATATCGAAACTTTTTTCCATCGGAACTGCCTTAACCACTCTTACCAAAACGAAGTATCTTTGGAAATCCGCTTTTTACGCAGACTTGATGTTTCTTAATGAATTAAACCTAAAATCACAAGACAAAACACATATGCTTACACTGCAGTAAAGTTGCTTTGATGAAAAGTTAACATTCTTTGGATCATAAGAAAAGCCAAGCAGCTTTACAAACTTCTCAAGATCTCCATTCCCACACATATTTGTAGTAGACATATTTTCTGGGCACGAATTGCTGTTCCAGCAGCTTTTGTTGGATCCCAAGGCAAGTACAAAGGAAATTTCCATGTTTCAAAATTCTTTTAAATGTACAACTGAAGAGCTTTCACTTAATCTTTAATTGGAAGTGACTAATTTGCAGTGTAATGACATTCTAAAAGAAAAACATCAAGAGAAGAATCTAACAGAATTTTCTACATGCCTTCTATGGGATGAAAACACTCTAAAATTATGTGTCTACAGATTGGTATCAGAGAAGAAATCAATGAAACAGAAAACAGGAAAACAACAGAAAAAATAAATGAAACCAGAAGTAGCATCTTGAGTAAAATGATTAAATTGATAAACATCCAGCCAGAATGATCAGGACAAAAAGAGACTGGATTCTTTCTCCCTAAAACTGGGAACAAGATATGGCTGTCTGCTCTCACCACTTCTATTTAACGTATACAGGAGAACCTAGCCAGTATAATAGTCAAATAAAATGAGTTATTTTAAAAAATTAACTGAAATAAAGCTGGAAACCTAGTGTTCCATAATTTAAAATTTTTCCTATAAACAAAATGATAAGTCAAGGCCCTTTCAGTAGTGCATAGCGACATTCTTTTAAGGAAGCACCTACTGTACTGAAGTATACATGCCATACACATTAGACATGGGGCCTCCCAGGTAGTGCTAGTCGCTAAGAACTCGCCTGCCAATGCAGGAGACGTAAGAGACATGGGTTTGACTCTTGAGGAGGGGATGGCAAGCCACTCCAGTATTCTTGCCTGAAAAACCCCATGGACAGAGGAGCCTTGTGGGCTACAGTCCATGGGTTAAGAGAGTCAAACATGACTGAAAGAAGTCAGCATGCACACATACAGAATAACTATAAATCATTACTGAGAAAAATTAAGACAACTTCAATAAATGGAGAAATAAAATTTAAAGATGTGACGGCTAAAAACTGAAAAGATGTCCATCTGCCTCAAACCAATCTGCAGCTTCTTTTTTTCTTAAAAAAATTACTTTCGAATAGGACAAACCAATTCTAAATGAACATGATAATGAAAATGTCTTGGCCAAAAATAGCCAAAAGATAATTGTAGAAAGAACAACTAGGGCATTTTGTGTTCTTCTAAAAGCTACAATGATCAAGACAGTGTGATGCTGTGCAAGGACAGACAGACCAGTAAGCAGGAACGGAGAACTCAGAAACAGACTCATTTAGCTCCTGACATGGAGAGTAGTGTCACTGAACAGATGTGGAGAAGGAATGGACTTCTCAATTAATGGATCAGATATTGTCTACACTTTACAGTGTAAAATACTATCAAACAAAATCAGTTCCAAGTATACTGTAGCTCTAAACGTAACAGCAAGAGACAATAGCTTCCAGAATAGGAACAAGCAAATTACGGCCTGTGGAGTAAGTTCACCAGCAAGCAGAGAATGTAACAGACACCACAAGTGGTCACAAAGATTAAAATATTTATTCACTAGCCCTTTTTGCCAACCTGTGTTCTCAAAGATTAATAAGGAGAATATCTCCATTATCTTGTGGGAGAGAAAAGACTTCTTAAATGTGACAAAAAAACACTAACCATAAATTAAGACTGATAAAATCTTACCACTTTAAAATTAAGAACTATTCATCAATACGCTACTAATAGAATGTAAAGGTAAGCCACAAAACAGAAGATGCATCAACATACACAGCTAAAGGAGTCATATCCAGAACACGTAAAGAATTCCTACATAAATCAATAAGGAAAGACAATCCACTAAGAAAGCAGATGAGTCTCCCGAAACACTTCAATATACAGTCCTTATTCTGTCAGACTATTTGCATACTATTCTTTTTCCTGTGTCTCCACTCCATGTATAGTTTTAAAAATTACACTGAAAAAAGACATATTCTACTACTTACTAAAGAGGTACACAGAGAGCTGTCCCATATACAGCCCCTCTGCAGACCCATATACAGCCCCTCTGCAGACCCATAAACAGCCCCTCTGCAGACCCATATACAGCCCATATACAGCCCCTCTGCAGACCCATATACAGCCCATATACAGCCCCTCTGCAGACCCACATACAGCCCCTCTTCAGACCCATATACAGCCCCTCTGCAGACCCATATACAGCCCCTCTACAGACTCACATACAGCCCCTATGCAGACCCATATACAGCCCCTATGCAGACCCATATACAGCCCCTCTGCACACCCATATACAGCCCCTCTGCAGACCCATAAACAGCCCCTCTGCACACCCACATACAGCCCCTATACAGACCCATAAACAGCCCCTCTGCACACCCATATACAGCCCCTATACAGACCCATAAACAGCCCCTCTGCAGACCCACATACAGCCCCTCTTCAGACCCATATACAGCCCCTCTGCAGACCCATATACAGCCCCTCTACAGACTCACATACAGCCCCTATGCAGACCCATATACAGCCCCTCTGCAGACCCATATACAGCCCCTCTGCAGACCCATAAACAGCCCCTCTGCACACCCATATACAGCCCCTATACAGACCCATAAACAGCCCCTCTGCAGACCCACATACAGCCCCTCTGCACACCCATATACAGCCCCTCTGCAGACCCACATACAGCCCCTCTGCACACCCATATACAGCCCCTATACAGACCCATAAACAGCCCCTCTACAGACTCACATACAGCCCCTATGCAGACCCATATACAGCCCCTCTGCAGACCCATATACAGCCCCTCTGCAGACCCATATACAGCCCCTCTGCAGACCCATAAACAGCCCCTCTGCAGACCCATAAACAGCCCCTATACAGACCCACATACAGCCCCTCTGCAGACCCACATACAGCCCCTCTGCACACCCATATACAGCCCCTCTACAGACTCACATACAGCCCCTCTGCAGACCCACATACAGCCCCTCTGCACACCCATATACAGCCCCTATACAGACCCATAAACAGCCCCTCTACAGACTCACATACAGCCCCTATGCAGACCCATATACAGCCCCTCTGCACACCCATATACAGCCCCTCTACAGACCCATAAACAGCCCCTCTACAGATTCACATACAGCCCCTATGCAGACCCATATACAGCCCCTCTGCACACCCATATACAGCCCCTATGCGGCCCCTATACAGCCCCACACAGGAGGCTGGAACAACACGAAGCAGACGTTTCAGGTAAAAGGGTGGAGGACCACACACAGTGGGAAAGATGGTGTGTAAACCAACACCTATGTAAGACAGCTTCATATCAGACTGCATCTCAGATCACACAAAAGCAACTTGTGGACAAACTGACAATATTAAAACTCTAAGAGCATCCTTAGCCAAAGATAACAGTATTTGCAATCTTAAGGTAGTAATGATATTTCAAAGCAAGACCCAAAACTCAGAAGTTCCAACAGAACATTTGTCAGACCAGAAGACACAAAAATTTAAAACTCCAGTGTGCCAAGGGCACCTTTAGAAACTAGGATAAAATATTTTTAAGTTATCAGACAAAGTACTAACAGCCACACTTTAGAGAAAGTTACTAAAGTAAAAAAATAAAGACAAACAATGGGGATAAGTGAAGAATATGTGTAAGAAAACTAAATGAGAAAAAAAATTACAGCAGGCTAATAAACATAAAAAGCATGACTTCAACAGTTAAAGAAATGTCATTTTTAAAAAGAAATGGGTCATTTTAAAATGTCATATGAAGCTACAGAGAAACTGATATCCTTTATCCCTGTTAGGGATTATAAATTGGTACAGCCTTTTGGTAGGGCATCTGAGCTGTATCCAACAAAATTTCAAGTGTGTGCATGCCCTTTGCCCTAGCAGTTCTTTTCCTAGGAGTCGATACACAGAGATACTTGCATATGATATAGAAATACAGACATGCATGAATGCTCATGATAACATTGTAAGAACAAAGGAAGTTGGATATCAACTAGATTTCCAAAGAAAATAACTTAATAAAGTATAGTGATTACTAATACAGAACAATGTGCAGCCATGAAAAACTGATGATTATCAAAAGTCCTGATCACAAAATAATGTACTATATACACCTACGTAAGGTTTTATTAACAAAAATAGAAACAGATTTGCAATCAAGACTGATTGCCTCTGGAAAGAAGATTTTTGTATTTCCACATTTGAAAAATTTAAATAATAAACGTGTGCTGCTTTACAAATTTTCAATTCAAAGAAAGGAAAAAGAACTTAAGAACAGTGACACACAAGCATGTCCTAGAAGGAGAAGCAAGTCCTGCTGGAGACAGAAACGGTCTTCCCTGTTCGTGAAGGGCCAGCATAAGCATTTCACTCATAAGATGGAAACGCAGGCGGGGAGGGGTGGTGGGGAGAAAAGAATCAAGTCCAAGGCTGACTGTGGGCAGAGCACCCCTTGCAGCTGGATCAGAAGTTGAGCTCGGAGCAGAGATAGGTGCTTCCACATTCCCACCCCAAGAAAGGCTCTGGAGGCTTGTTTCTTTCTTTTTTAGAATCTCAGTCTGGAGGGGAAACTGCGGACTGCAGGCAGGAACCCTGCTGCCTTCTCCCCCAGGCGCTCAGCCCAACGCCAGCCTCTCAGGAAGAGGCTTGTCCGTCCCGGACATGGGCCGTGCTACCAGGACCACTGCACCACACTACTGGAGAGCTTGGGGAGTATTCCAACCGACCAAAGGCCAACAGCAGCATGTGCCCTGGCCAACTAAAAGGAAGGATTAGTGTGCAAGCGCTTAGAAATGAGACAACTGTCAGGGAGATGAAGCAGGACTAGGTAAAAGCGGAAGAACAGAAAGGAGGAAGTTATAAACTTAGCTCTGAAAAGAGGAGTGACTGCTGGCATCCATAGTGAAAAATCTAAATGTCACACAAAATGATATCCACTCTTCTAGAAGAAGAAAACAGCGACAAAAAGCCACGGGCCACCACAGAGTGGGTACTGCTGTCTGCCAGCAGCTGGTGTCACTGCAGAGAGGTGAGCGAGGAGCAGCGAGGACAGGGCCAGCCCTGCAGCCCCTCCGAGGGTCAGGCCCACGGCTCTGCGCTTCCTGTTAAGCAATTCAAAACCTGATCTTCACGCGGGACTTCAGTTCAAGCGCAGACATTTTATTTTTACTGCTGTTTTTATATGTCAGTCTATTAATACTAGAATACTTTTTCTGTAGATTAATATTGTTTCGAGAAAGCTTTTCTGGCAGCTACTAATGGAATATTTTAGGGCTAAACTGCTCTTCAAAATTTCATTAGTCATTAAATAAATAATGCCAGTAGCCTTGGAATACCATGCAGGATTGTGACTTCAGTGCTTTTCTCATGAACAAGTGTGATCGTTCATGCTCTCCCGAGAGTTCAGCCAAGAACCCAAATCCATAACACTGCCGATACAGGGCCAGATCTGTTCTAGCTGCAAGCAAAAGCATGTGAAAAATAAACAGGCTCTGAGACAGTTTCACCAGGTCTTTGCTGAAACAAGAACATAAAATATTGAAAGCTAAGGATGGTTGCTGCAACCACGAAATCCAAAGTGAGTGTATTAGGATAGCATTAACGTCTACAGAGGGAATTATGGCCATACGTGGGAAATTCTGTAGGTTCTCGAAGGCTGCACCTTCAGTGCCACAGGGGAACTATCGGCAGCAGGGCTGGCTCCCAGGGCCAGGGAAGGAAAGTGTGCGAGTCGCTAAGAGAAGGTACACACAGGCCTGAGAATGTTTGTAAACAGAGGGTGCAATTCAGCAAGCCAATCAGGTTAATAAATTATGACACAGAAATGTGGAATTAATTTCATTTCAATCAACCAAACTTACTTTCTTGAAAGATAATTTTTTCCAGGACATGTCAAATCCTTGCAGAACCCCAGTGGATAGAGGGAGATCCTGCTTTTAAAAGCAGACTAGGCTTCAAGACTCAAAGCATGATACAGATATCTGGGTACGGGAAAACCTCACTGATGTTAATGGGAATAGCATGGGCTTTCCAAGCAAGATTTTCAAATGCGGCGGTTAAAAATCCTGCTGAATTAGAATCAAATACACTTCTAAGAGACCCTGGCAGGCAAGCACAGCACATACCAGGCGTGTCACTCACCATTCAGCATTTGGGTGCTGCTCTCAATGCGTATTTTATGAAACAAATAGAGTAGCACATCTGTCTGTTTAAGATGGTGAGACAAGGAGAGCTGCCCACTGCTGGTCAGCAACAACCGTGCCGGTCTGACGGTGCGGCCCTCTGGGCCCGATCTCCGGGACAACCAACCGCAGAGCCACCCTATCTGCTACACTGACAGCCAGGAGCCCACTCCTCCGTCCTCGTTCCTGAGCTGGGGTTCGCTGATGGGAGGAAAGGAGAGTGGAGTCGCTCAGTTGTGTCTGACTCTTGGAGACCCCATGGACTGGAGCCCACCAGGCTCCTCTGTCCATGGAATTCTCCAGGAAAGAGTACTGGAGTGAGTTGCCATTTCCCTCTCCAGGGGATCTTCCCGACCTAGGGATCGAACCTGGGTCTCCCGCATTGCAGGCAGACGCTTTACCACTTGAGCCATCAGGGGAGGGGACACTCACAAATAGATCTTTTTAAAACACAGAAGCAAAAGCAAATACAAAACCAGTGTGCAGTGCCAGGCAGAAGGCTACCTTTAGGCTCTGAAAGACCAGTGGGATGTGATGATCTTTAGGGGAGCGCGGAGGGAGCCTACCAATTTCAATACCACACCAAATAGACATTTATAAGAATTTTCTGAGCCAAAGAAAACAGGATGGGGTGGCCAACTAGGGAAGAGCTGCCTGAGACTTGCACCCGAGACGGAGGCTCCTGGTTCAGAGGGTGAGACATGCTCAGGCCCCGCCGCCTGGCATGGGCACAGGGCTCCCACAAGTGCCAGCAGCCTCCCAGACAGTCCGGCTGGCCCTCCCGGCACAGCCTCCTCCCCCAGGACCTCAATCCTCATCACCTCACCTCAAGGCTGCCCCATCCCTGGCCTCACCCCACACCCCCGCCCTGCGGGAGAGGCCCCCCGCACTCGGCCAACGCACTGAACAGAGTTTACAGATCCAGCTTCTGTCCTGCTCCTGCCTGCCCCACCTCCACCCCCAGCTAGGACGAGGAGCTCCTCCAGGGCCAGGTTTTGAAGTGTTTTGTTTGCTGGATCTCTGTATTCCTACAATGCCGTGGGGCCTCATGAAGTATTTGTTAAATGACTTAAAGCTGGCATATCTCTGCTGTTTTATAAAAAATTACTTGCCAATAAATAATTGGCCACACACATACACACACACACTTCCTGAGTGTTCAGTGGAATGCATCAGGCTGGAAGGAAACACTGATGCACATCAGGAGAACTGAAGCCCCAGGGCCACAGGCAGGCAAACACGCTGAGTCCCTAAGATAAGGTCTGCATCCCCAGATGAGGCAGAGTCTGTGCTTCATGGGACCCTCCTTGTCATCCAGAACTCAGGGAACAGTGATAAACCCGTGACCTGGGGCACAAAGCCCCATCCTGACTCACAGGAACTTTGCTGGCTTTGAGCCACTGGGAAAATGAAGTGTCACACTTTTGCTGTCTTCCTGAAGATCATCTCTGGGACTAGTCAGGGAACGTCTAGTGTGCTGCTTCTAAAGAACACTAGGGTTAAAGTTCAGACTGGGTCTGAGCATTGTGGGAAGCTCCCTCCCCAGCAGGGGACTCTGCCAAGCCCCCACAGTGTGTATCACCTTTGCTCAGCCTGGGAAGGAGCACCAAGACTCCAGGGAGCCGGCAAGCCAGGAGGACCGCTGTGCGGGCAGGACTGCTCCACGTGCACACAGCCTGGGAGATATCGACACACGAGGGCACACAGTGACTGTGGTCCTCACTGCCCTCCGCCAGGGACGAAGCAGCTCGCTGACCTAACTGTGGCCTGGAGGGGTCCTGTTAAGTGCATAATGCACGATCTTCTATGTGAGGGGACGGTACTGCTGAAGTTTGAAGGAAACTGCAGCAGGGACACCTGGACGAACGGCCTTATCTCTCCTTGGCTTCTCTTCAGAGTGCCCCGAGATCAAGAGTGTGCATCTGTGCTGTGACGAGCATACAGCTGGTCTTGGAGAACTGACCCCTCTGTGGTCTGAACTCTGAGTCAGGGCAGGACAGCTGTATCTGCTGCCCAGCTCCCTTCTCTGGGAATGCCCGCTGTTACTAGCTTAAACAGAAATGTTACCTTCACCCACACTCTTCCACTGTAAGATCAATCTCTCCATTGCTACTGCACCTTTTCCCCAGAAAGTGCACACCCTGCCGTGTTTACAATGTGTTTTTGCAAGATTTAGTGAGCATAAGCATCAACAGAAAACCCAAATCCATCCACAGTGAAATTCCCTCTTGCTCATGAGATGACAACCGGTACCTACACTGAGGAACAGCTCCCTCCCTGCCTTTACTGTTAAAAATGACTTACATTTATATTACCCTCCTTCTTAAAAGATTACAAAGTGTTTTACAAGCTCATCCCATGTTGCTTACGCCAGTTGCTTCACCCAGACAAGTAAAATCAGAATGAGCACCAGAGTGCCAGCCGAGCTCTCAGCGCCAGTCAAGAGGGGTTCAGGCCCTGGATGCTGATACCAAGAGGGGACGATTTCCACCTGACCCACTCCCCCACCCCATCTGTGTCTAGGTCGGGACCCTCCAGAAGCGCTAGATCCGGCACTTGAGGATATCAGAGCTCATGCAAGTTTAAAAATTACAACTTGTGAAAGAAACATCTAACTTTTTTGCCAAGCAAGTGCTCATAACCAAGCTTGAAGAAGACGAAGGTGTCTGAGGCGGCTCCCAGTGACCCGATCCACTCCCCCCTGTGTGGGGACGGCCACACACATGCCGTGCACTCCCGAACCGCCCACAGGCTGGGCTCTGTCTGCCTGGTGGGGACGTGCCCACCTGCTCAAACAAGCAGCTGCCTCTGGCAACTCAGCTTGTCCCAGGCCTTCCCGGCAGGGCTGAAACCAGAGGCCTGGAGGGCCTGGGGCCGGACAGCGGGCCCTGCTGCCTATGTCCTTCTGCTCTGTCAACAGCCTCAGAAGGAAGGGGTTCCAAAGCTCATCAGAGGTGATACCCACTAGTCCTCAGCGGGAAATTTCACCCTCAGTGAGCTGGAAGGAGGGCTGGCTTCCGTTAGACATTTCTAGAAGCAAGTGGCCTGTCTACCTACCATGCTCCAAATGCCCCCGGCCCCTCAGCCTCAGGTATCACCTGCCCCAGGAAGCGAAGCTGGCAGGCAGAGGCCTCATCCTATCTGCTGCAGCCAGGCGACACTTCTGAGACTGCTCTCCTGCCCCCACCCCCACCTGCTGGTGACCCTCCCCTCCTGACATGACTTCTGCACCATCACTCAGCTCCCTGCCTCTCCGGGGAGCTCACTGAGTCACGCGAGCCTGTTCTCCTGGGCCTCCAACTGGCCGGGTGAATCCTGCCGCCGGTTCTGAGCGGCCATCAGGCTCATGGTGACAGGAAGGGGTGGTGTCATAATGCTCACTTGTATCGGTTTAACAGAAGAGCAGACAGATGTTTTCAAGGAACAAAAAGGAGAAGCTGATAATGTTCTAATACAACCGCAGCTTTGACTAGACAGACCTTTGTCAGCAAAGTGACGTCTCTGCTTTTTAATACGCTGTCCAGGTTGGTCATAGCTTTTCTTCAAAGGAACAACTGTCCTTTAATTTCATGGCTGCAGTGGCCGTCCGCAGTGATCCTGTCCATCACTGTTTCCTATCTGCCATGACCTGTGAGTGCGGCAGTCCCCCTTCCGGAGTCGGTCCCCCGCTCAGAGCCCTGGGCCCTGGTTCTCCCTCACACTCTTCACACTGGACCTCTCTGCCTCTCACCCCCACCCCCAGACTGTGATGCAGACACAGAGCCTTCCTGAAGACTGTGACCAGTCACCCCACTGTCTGTCCAGTTTCCAAGCCTTCCCCATCATCAGCTGTGTTTTCCTGGTCTTCCTGGTTGACTGCAAGCATTTCCTACTGTCTTGGGCAACCTCATAAGCTGCCTCAAGTCCTGTGTGGGGCACGCCAACCCACAGCCGCTGCAGGTCTAGACCCGTGTCAGGGAGGCCTGACCAATTCTCCGCGTGGTGGGCAGGTTTCCCTGTGGCCCACGCTTCCCACGGGGTCTGTCCCAGCAGTGACTCGGTGACTGTGGAGGGATCCAGCCTTCACCCGTGAAAACAGCTACTCTACTTATGAGATCCAACTGTTTTAGGATATGTGTAAAACTGAGGAACTTACTATTACGTCCACAGTAGTTCTACATCACGAGGATATGCTGGTGATCCTGAGAAAACTGGACACTGGAAATGTTTGATTTTCGCACAGGAAAGGACAGAGACTTACAGTGCTAATTCGGTAGGTCTATAATGTTTAACTTTCTAACTCAGATTTTAAAATTAACTTCAAAGAGCAGACCCTGTGGTGGCAGGCTGAGCACTACTTGCTGACAACCTGAAGTGAAGTCCTTGAGAGAGCAGGCCTTGATGTGAGGAAGGCGCCCAGAGGGCACCAGCTCACAAGGCTGTCACAGCTGCCAGGCCACTGGGACAGAGACCAGCACAGCCTGGCCTCACTGTGGACGCCACTCACTCTGCAGGGCCCCGCAGAGGAAGGCAGGTCCCCAGGGCTACGGTCTGAAGAGCTGCATCCCCTCAAAATTCATATGTTGAATATTAACTCCCAAGGTCAAGGTGGAGGTTTAATTAGGTTAACTGGGGGTGGGGCATTCAGGAGGTAATCAAGTCATGAGGATGGAGCCCCCATGAACAGGAAGAGCGAGACCTCAGAGAGCACCATCCACCCACTTGGCCCTGTAAGGACACAGTGAGAAGACAGCCGTCCAGGGGCCGGGCCCGTCCCAGACATGGATCTGGCTCCATCAGCCTGGACTCCCTGGTGTCCAGGACTGAGAGAGATACATGTCTGTTGCATTTCCATTACAGGAGCCCACGCGGACTGAGACTGCGGCCTGGGGCAGCTGGGGCGTCCTCCGGCCCAGCACACGCAGTTGGGGAACAACTGAGGACGCAGCTGGCAGTTCTTCAGTCAGTCCCAAAGCTCGGGCATCTGCTCAGAAGAACTTGAATGCTGGGACAGAGCAGGCCCACAGGTGCAGCCCCGGTGCCAGGCTTGTCTGGGAAGGTCTCATCCTGCCTGCATACGGGGGAGCACTGCAGCCAGGCCTGCGGCTCAGAGAACTGGAAGTCAACCTCCTGCGTCCAATGGTCGCTCAGCCTCCGCAGACACAGGCCCCGGGCACCCCCATTTCACCTGAGCAGGGCCAGCAGACGAGTGCGGCTGCTGGGGGACAGGCTCTGAGCGTGGTGCGTTCTTGCTCCACCCCCACCCGCAGGTCCATCCTCACTCACACAGGCATCTCCCCACTTCAGCCCCTTCTCCCACGGGAGCGCTGAACCACTCCCCTCCCCTCCTCCCGGGGAGGCAGGCTGTCCCCCGGGGCTGCATGCAGGCAGGCAGCTCGCCTGGCTGTCAGAGCCACTCCGCTCTCCACTCTGCTGGAACGCCACCCTCACCTCTCCTGGGCCCTGGGGCCCGAGTCTCTGAGCCCAATAACCTCGGCCAGGACTTCACAGACACGACAGAGCCCAGTGACCGGAGGAGGATGAAAGAAGTGGCCTGGGAGGCGTGCATTCAGTTTCCTTTCTACTGTCTTCAGGCCTTGTTTTATAAATCCACCCTTTGTACAAGTCCCCCAGCCCACTACTCTCACAAAGAATCCCCTCAAACCCTCGATCCCAGTCCTCCAAGGCATTTCCTGCTGGTTCAACATCTGCACTAGGAAGGGATGCTGGCCGCTCAGTGTCGAGGTCTCCGGAGAACACCTGATGGGTTCTTAGGTTAAGCCACTGATGGAAATTCAGTCCGTCCAGGTCCCCTCTGGCTCAGAAACTAGACTGAATTAAGATATCCTTTTTCTCTTTGTGACTAGTAGAGCTCAAATGTGGAATTAGCACTCAGCATGGCAATTTTTTTCTTTTAATTGGTGAATTTTGTCTTTAATCAAGCCGTATTCTAAATAAAAAACATCTGGGAAAACAGAATCAAACAGAGCTGGGCATGGAGGTTCTCATTTAAAATGACCTATATGAATCCTGTATGTAATGATTTTTCTCCTCGTTGATTGTAATTATCATCACATAACTCCGGTGTTTTCACACTGGGCCCGCTGTCTCCCAGTCTGCAGAGAAGTAGGCAGACAGTCACCCTGGGCTGAACGGAGCACGAGAGGACACAAACACGAACCGGAGCAATTCCTTCTCTAGAGTCGAAACCACGTCGTGCTTCACGTTTTACTCTGCCATTGAACACTTCTTTAAATGCTTCTTTAAAAAACACACAGGTTTTCCTACAGTCGAACGACCTTTAAAAACACTTGCTCACACTAGTTCTTTATCTTACTGGTTACCCGGGACCACGCGTCACTAATTAATGCAGAAACCTGCTATGTGAGGGTGCCTGTGTGGAAGGTGGGGGAAGAAGAAATCAGCAAAAGGAGGGTCTGGCCATGGAGGAGGGCGGCGCTCAGGGCAGGGCGCTGAGCACACTTGGAGGACAGAGCCACCGAGGCGGCGCGGGGAAAACCAGACGGCACGCAGAGCAGAGCGAGGAGGTGCAGAGGGCGCTGGGCGCGCGGCTCTGGGGCCCCAATTCTGCCTGGATCTCCACACAGCCCTGCACACGCTGCCCCGGAGCAGGGACCCAGTGGGGCCGGGGCCCAAGGGCACTGCTACAGCTGCATTCACAGCACAGCAGCCCCGCGGGCAGCAGGCCTGATGGGCAGCCAACACACCCAGGCCTTCCATTTCCTTGCCAGAGGTGTGAGGGGCGGCAAGCACCTCCTGTCCTCACCAGAGCTACACCTCCAGACACTGAAATCAGGAAACTGGTATCTTTCTTAGGAGGTTTACCCAAGAAAGCTAAATTTGACAAACAATGCAAGAAGCACTCCGAGACAACAGAAACGCCTGTTTCTCTAGAAGAATCACTGTAGGAGGTGAGGGACTCAATAAATGCCCAGTGGAAAAGTTGAGAGTGTTCCATTTCTAACATTTGATACTCATTAACTGGCAGGCCACAGCTCTGTTCTTCTCAAACAGAACAATAAGACACAAAAGCGGGGGCTTCTCTGCACGCACTCTCTCACTCCAGGCTCCTTCTGGGAGCCTCAGCTCTGTCCACTTCCACCAGGCTCACATCACAGCAGGGACCACAACCTTCTGGCAGCCAGAGGTAACCCCCATTCCACCAGGAGCCAGCTCTGTTCTGGAAGTCAAGGCTATGAAGGGCACCTTTTGTTAGCAAGTGGCTTTAGGACACAGCGTTTTCCACAGACTTGCTTCCTCCAGCTTTGCTAAGATGAATGAGAAGGCTAGCATGGCTTCCAAAGAGACACAGAATTGCGATGACATCTGGTTTGCATTGAGGTTCAAAATTATGAATCTGTGCCAAGCACCAAAGCACAGATATGTTCACATTCTGCATCAAGGCTGCACCAGACCCTCCCAGGGACAGAGCC